>NW_020955200.1:1430259-1528525 GCF_003031625.1 Empidonax traillii
CAGTGTGCGCGGAACTGAGCCCACCCTTTAATCCTGAGGTTCATCTGCCGGGGCCAAGCACGCTTGGACGGTGGCAGCGAGGTCCTCAGGACGTAGATGGATTGCCTTATGGGCTAACGAGCTCCATCTGCCCGGGGAGGGGCCCCGACCAGGAATCGAACCCGGGTCTCTGCAGTGACAGTGCAGTGTGTTTTCCTCTACACCACCGGGGGCTCTAGGCATGTATACATATTAATGAGGTCCCCTCTCAACTGCCTCTTCTTGAGACTGGACAAGCCCAATTCCCTCAGTGTTTCCTCGTAAGAGAGGTAATCCAGACCCTTGACCAACTTAGTAGCTCCTCATTGGACCTGCTCCAGGATCAACCTGTCTCTCAATGGCAATCAAACTTTTCCAGTCTGTCTGAGAACATCAAGTCCAAACAGTCCCTTTACTACAACGTGTTTTGGATTCAAGGTTACCCGATTTCCACTTGGACTTTTCTTCTTCGGCTAAAGAAGCACAGTTTGTATAATGTTTTCATGTTTTCTAGTCTACTGCAATACTCCCACTTTCCTCTTGGCTCTAATCAAGTAAGGTACCTTCTTTTTGAGATGCAGTGTCAAAAATTGGACTCAGTAGTTCAAGGAACTTTTTTCTGTATGAAGCAGAAGATTTGTATCATGTCTCCTTGCCTCCTTACAGTCCTACATGGGCTGTGGACAGGTAGGCTGTCACTTAACACTGTGTCTGTGTACTGTCTATTTCCATTTAAAAAAATATTTTTCACTCACTGTTGTTTGTGCAGCTGGTTTATTCTTTATGTGTTATACCTTAAGATTCACCCCTACTGACTTACGTACTATTTTTTTTTCTGTCCATATCTTTACTGTCAACATTATGTGGTATGCTAATCCAGACTTTCAACCTCCTTGCAACAGCACTGATAAGCATGATCCCTACTCCAATATTCAGGTAACAAGTGAATTACTGAATAATCCCCATGTTCAGAGCTGTTGAAGAGGTAGCTTGACAGATGTGAGGCTGCTGCTTCTCTGTGTCCCCAGATTCACCTAGCAGCAAGGCTGAACTTCTGTTCCCAACAGACACTGAGTACTCATCCAAACAGCAAGCATGCATATGGCCTGACTGTGGTTCTTCTTTCTCTCCAGTAAGTGGCCTTAGACATGCAGTCTCTGCTGTATCTGCTCCTAAGATCCCCAGCCTGCCTAGTTGCATTACAAGTCTTGCTTCAGCTCCTGGTGTTCAGAGCCCCTGGTGCACAAACTCACACAAGTCCTCAAGGAAAACTGCAAACACAGTAGTCTCCTCAGAAGCCAGAATCCTATCCTAGTTGGGCAGGAGACCCTTTGATGATGGTCTGACTCACACACATGCAACGAATGCAGAACACAGTTAATCAGCTGCAAAAATACACTTATAATTCTTGTTGACAGACACCTGGCCCCTTTTATCCCTTCTTTCCTGTTTTCCCACACTTGTTTTTTCTCAGTCCACCTTGACCCCTCTCTTTTTCTGCTCTGGTTCTTCCCCAGTTGTTAGGATTGCACATCCCTGCAGCTGCCCTATAAACATCCCACAATAGGTGTTGTACAGTCCCTAGATGCCTTTCTCCAGAATCCCATCAGCCCCAGGCAGTGATCCCTGAGGCTGTCAAGTGCTCCAGGGAGCCCCTCCCACCTACCCCACAGGGTCTCAACCCACACCCTGAGTCCATCACTTGACAGATGTTTCTCCGACTATCACTGCATCCACTCCACAGTGGACCATGACTTTAGCTTCCAAGTGACAACTACTAAGTGACATAACAGATAACATATGCACTGAGAGATACCTATGAAAGTAAAGTGATCCAGATACATTTCTCAGACCAAATTATGAGGCCTGCTCTGCTGAAGCCAGTGCAGTTTCAACTTTTACCCTAGGGATAGACAAATAAAGAGGGCAGACATTCCCACAGAAAAGGTCTCCTGTATATCTAGAGGAGCTGGTAAGAGGCACAGATGTGACATCTAGACACAAGCTGAGATTTCCACCAGGCTTGGTTGCTATGAGACTGTCATCCCAGGAAATTCACTGTTTCTGCCCTGGGGAGAGCTCCTGTGGTCAAGCAATGCCATGATGGGGCTGTGGATTCTCACACACACATAGGGAACTGGCAGTGTACCATAAAACTTTCCTAGGTACCATGCTCAGGAAGAGAATTTCCTCTTTCCCGAAAGCTGCTAAAACAAAGAGTACCAGGCAAAAGCCATGTAGATGAGAGACGGACACCTGCTGCTGCATCACAGTATGGATTTGGCAGGCTTCTGGTGGAAGACAGTTATTCTCAAATCATCCCTAAATCAAGCTGCGTGAATACAGAAACATTTAATCACAATCCTCAAAATAGATGGGACAGTTTATTCTTTTGAAAGAACAGGTGAAGAAAGGAAAACTATGCTTAACATTCAGCACATTTCATAAAAATATGAAAGGCCTCTCTGTTTCTCCCTTTTTCCTGGCCTTTCTCCAAAGCCTGCTGGAGACCACCCAACCTTGGTAGAACATAGGGACTCCTACAGTTAATCTCTTCCAAGGGGATCTAATCTTCCCTTTGATATACCTGTGCCTGTTTCCTCCTTCTCCTGATGTGTTCCTGAGGTAGTCCTGCCACCCTCTAATCAAAACAAACATTCCACTCTTCAGCGGCACAACAAGGTTTTGCAAGGCCAAGCACTGTCTCCTGGATTTGTCCAGTTAATCAGCTACTCCTTTAGTTAAAGAAGAGCCCACGTAGCATTCACCTCTTCATATGCAGGGTCTCTCCCCACCTGCACCCAAAATTTGAAACTATTTGACATGACCACTAACGCACTCAAACTTCAGTATTTGTATGGGATAGACATGTACAAGCCAATGCTGATTTATGGACAGCCACAGTGGTTATCAGCCACTCAGCAGCATGAGCTTACTCTCCCACAGCAGGTTTCTCTGGACCACAACATAAAAATGCAGAAGCTCAAAGACCTGGAAAGCCCCCTTCTTGATGCTTCACTGGACAAAACTTGGAGGACAGAGGAGAAAGCGCTGGAGGGGAGAAGCTAGAGGCAACAGAAAGATCAACCTCACACACGTGATGAGAGCACTGGCTGCAGTTCTCACATTTCTGTAAATATTGCTCTAAACAGAAAGTCGGTTTATTTCCACAAGATTAGGCTGTTTTGATGTTATTACCCAGCATGTGGTAGGTGAACTGAGAGTATAGATCTTCCTGTGATGTGTTTGTAACATTCCCTAGAACAATGGCACATGTTCTTAGGAAGGTGGAAGTGAGAATGTGGAAAAAATGGCATGAAGTGTGACACCTAAGCATCACAGAAACATTAAGACATGCTAGAAATTATAGTGCTAATTTTAACCTAAATTTACTGAAACTGCCATTATTTCATTATGTGGGTTTATGCTGCAAAGAGGATTTGATTGGCAAAAGAATTACTTAGAGATGTATTTACACCCTGTAAACAGGCTGAAGCAAATTAAGACCTATCCAGAGGGTAACACATTTAAATGAGAAGACACTTTCCTCACTATGCATCCATGCATACCAAAGTGAACATCATCAGCTAGAAAAATCCTTTAAGCCTCATACATTTTACTTGCTGAAAATAAATCCGTGCAAATGGACACAATGACATACACCTAAATGTGAAATATAACTAGCTTAGTATAAAAATAAGTACCAACAGAATTCTAATTCATACATGATGCTATAGAAAATGCTAATTTGAAAAACGTCTGATACCAGATTACAACATTCTTAAAAGGTCTTTGCTTCAACATGCACTAGAGACATAGAAAACTCAGAGCCAAATTGACAACATTTGATTTATTTTTCAGAAATCTCTAGGGCTCTGTCAACTTATCACAATTAATTCCAAATGCAAAAAGAGATTAATATGGTGTGTGAGGAAAGAACTGGATGCCATCTCTGACTGCCTTGTGACAAAAGAGAGTGACTTTCATACATCCATCAGAGGTATTCCAGTTTCATTCCTCTGTTGTGACAGGGTAGCACAGAAAAAGTATCTTGGGGTGGTGAAGTGTCTTGTTTTTTACCACCAGCAGTGAAAAAGAAATTAGAAATATTTTTACCTTCTCATCATCAACAGTGACAGTTTCAGGAAAATAGGAGCAGCTCCTCCAAAAGCTCTGTGCACTCCATCATGCTGGTAGGCTCACACATATACAGTTTCAGAGCTCACCTATGTTGCATGAAACACTTGCATTCTTGAGTAATTCAGAAAAAATACATAGACACACCAGACTTTTCACTGTTTCACTTTTCACTTTTCACTGCTGATGTTATCCCTTCCAGAATCCTCAGAAATGTCAGCAAGGTACACTGGCAGTTCAGGTGAGGCAGAAATATCTAAATAAAAGAATTGGCCCAAAATAGTTGCTCATACTTGCTTTATGTAAATTGCCTGCATTCTTTGTAGGTGGAGGACATGCTGGATGGGTACAATGAAGCAGTCAGTAGACTTAGCTGGCCTGACTGACACTCAGTCAGCAAATCACTGCAGACCTCAACAGTCTAAGAGAGGTCACTAAGAAATGGAAGTCACAGAAGGGAAACTCTTTCCAGCCTGTTGACCATAAGCAACCACTTTCCTCAGAGCAGGCAGGTAGGTCAGCCTTTTCTGCTCTCATTTCGCATCAGGGGAAACAGACCGCAAGAACAGCAGCAAGAGTTTCTGGGTAGCTGGTGCACAGGGATTTATCTTAGGACAAACTGGGCAACAAGGAAATTCAGGGCATTGTTCTGCCCCTCTTGAGCCTCCTGTACTCTAATGTTACAGACTGTGCTTCTTGAACTGTGCCACTACCATGGGAAGGTTTGCTATTAATCACCTCCATCCTCACATGCAAAAATCTATATTATTATTTTGTTGGGTGTCTCCAGGGAGGGAAGTGGTACTGGCAGCAGATGGTAAGGGGGTAGCAGCTTTCTGAAAATCAAAGGTGACAGTTTTGCATGACGAAAATGCTTAGAGAGATTTCTAGCCTGCACCTCTCCCACAAGTGCAAATTATTCCCATCACTGGATTGGAGTCTTGTGGGCAATGTGAACCCAAAGAGCTGTGGGTTATAGCACCTGGCCCCTTCCTGTAAGGGGCAAACAAAGCAAGCCTATGGCCCTGGGCAGCTCTCTGCTCTGAAAAATTTTAAGGAAATTCCTCTACTTTGAGCAATTGGGCACAATTAGCTCAAAATCTCTCAGATTGATTCTTGTGGAAGAGATTCCCAGTAAGCTCCACCACTCACCAGTGCTAGGCAGTGCAGGTGGAGGGAGTCCTGCAAAGGGTGAATGCACAGGCATCTCTCCATACCCAGGCATTCCCTTTGGGGCCTATTCCAGTATGCAGCTTGCTAAGAACTGTGCACGTTTGGGATAAACTCTGCTGCAGGTTGAGCAGTGTAGGGGACTGAAACATTTCCATTCACAAGCTCTGTCCCTGTCCCTGCCCTGGGCACTGAATCACCTGCAATGCTGTCTTCTGCCTTTTTAGCTGGGAAGCACGTGTCACAGAGCTGCCACTCCTATCTCAAGTCACTACACTCACAGCTAATGGACCCTATGTTTGTTTTCAAAAAAATGACTTTGGAAACACTCCCGACAAGGTGTCCCTCAGCAGCAGAAATGTGCCCACTTTTGCTTTGCTGCCTGCCTGTTTACATACCCTCGCTCTTCACAAAATACAGAACTGTGACTGCACCACCAATGTCTGTCAAGATTATGTGATTACACTAACCACCTATTAAATGTATTTCTTTACATAACAGCTAAGCAGACACTTCAAACCCCAGCAAGCATTCAGCAGAGAAGAGGATCTTAACATCAACACAGATTAAACCCAGAGTGCCACAGAAAAATATCTCACAATTTGTGCAACACAACCAATTTCAATAGAAATTATCTCTGGCCTGTAAGATACAGAGAATTTGTGAAATTACTAGCAGAGACAAGGGAAGAGAGGCACAAAAGGAAAGAGGAACAAACATCGGGGTGTACTACACTGGACAGGAGAGCAGAGACAGAGTACAGATGTGTTTTCAAGGGTGCTGAGTGAGCTCCAGCATCAGTCCTCGACTTTTCCCACAATGAGCTGGTATCTTCAGGGAAAAACATAACACAACAAAGCAAGCATAAACGTGCAGCTCCTATTCAATGCCAAAGCTGGTTATCAGTAAGAGGCCCCATGTCCCACGGAGTACTTGTAAATTTACTGTCGGCTTTTTGTGATGTACAGATAGGTTCATTGTGTGGTTATCTCTGCAGTAAAGACTGCCAGGGACTTGGGGGCTTTATGGTATTGACTAAGGCCATGAAAATAAAATAAAGGGCCTGGGACTGAAAATGTTAACGCTTTATGAACCAGAGGGACCACTTTGTGTTTCTAAGTACATCATAGTGTAGAAGAAAATCCATGTGATCCATTAACAGGGAGTAATTTACAGAGTTCAGCTCAAGGCCTGAGCTTGGGGCATGATGGGGCCCCACGAGGATGGTTAACACATGTCCGTGGCGGCAGCTGAGCAGGATCAGTGCTGTAACTACCCAAAGCCTGCTGCAGGTACAGCTACCCCACTGTCCAGGCATGACATTTTCAAAGGCTGAAAGTGCCAAAGGTAGTGAAAGACAGTGGCATTAAATGCTGCAAAATCCATCAGAAACACCCAGAGGTTCAGAAGAGACCTATCACCGTCTCTGTTCCTCCCCTCATTCAGGAGCACTGAGGAAGCCAGCAATGGGGTGAAGCCCCACATCCCCTACACCATACAAGGACTGGGCAGCCAACCTCTCTTCTCAAAGGCCAGCTGTTCCTGTTGCTACCTGCACCTCACAGCACAGGGATATGCTAAATTACCATCAGAGGTATTCATGGAAGGGATGACATCAGACAGGGACACTCCAACAATATCTTCAAAATGAAAAATGGAGTTTACTTATCTTCAGGATAAGTGAGTGTTCGCATACAATTTAGCATGAGAGAGGAGAAAACATTGAAATACATTATTCCAACAAGCAAACCCCAGGCTATTCACAGCCTCTGGAAAATTATAACATTCACAGAGATTTTTTTCCTTCACTGACTATTAATTTCAATTAAATACATAGAATAAAAAGATATATGTTAAAATACAATAACATGGTGTGGACATCTGCAAATGTTATGATTTCACTAGCCTTCTCTGGAGGATATGTACCAAAGTTAGGGGAGGCTTGTAAAAACAGGCTCTTTATCCCCGTATTCCTTCCTAGGAAAAGAAATACAATTTGAAAAAGGAAAGCTTGAAGAAGTCTACCTCAGTTTTTAAGGAAGTTGTCTATAATGTCTAGATTTGCATTTCATTTCAGCATTTTCATAGTACTACCTGCAGAAATACTTTGATAAAACAAGTTGTGTTATAGGCATGACAGCTCTCTGAAAATGCCTCCCTGAGAAGCATCTGGACACTGGAAAAAAAAAGTATTACAAAAAGGGAGGATAAAAAGTGATTTTCCTATTGATCTGAAGTTAATGATCTACCCCAGGGGGTTACAGCTTTTCAGGTTCTTAGTCATATATGCAGCTCTACCTTTGTAAGAAGCTGGATACTTAATCAGTTGGGAAAATGTTATCTGCCAGCCATAGGAAAGGAATGTAAAATTTCTGTAGAGTGGTCCATACATAAAATCTAGCTACTAAACAAAATGAAAATGACTAGTAGAAGAAACTGAAAAATTGGGTGAATTGGGAAAATTACATCTGTGGAACTTCAACATTTTGTACAGGGAATATGGGTGAGGGGTGTGCTTTAGTTTAATCTCTAGTGAAGCATGTGGGAGAAGGATTGTTTGGACAATGGGGCAGGGGCATCCACAGCTCAGTCACAGGCTTGGCGGTAGGGGGTACCTGCAGCAACTGACCCATGCTGAGCCCTCCAGTCTTTGAACAGGGAATAAACACTTCCAACTCTCATTAGGAAAATCTGGTGTGGCAGACTCTGTGAGGACTGTCTCCATGAAAGAGAAAAATATCAGTCCTGACAGTCCAATGGAAAGTTCACAACTCATTTACAAACTTACTCTGCTCTGAGGAAGGAAAACACTGTGCATAAAGGCTGATTTGCTAACATAATCCTTATCAGTGGTGCAGATAGTGATAAGTACAGGCAAGTGAAATCTGACCACTCCTGACTGGCGCAAGCAAGGCATTTTCCTCTCCTTTCTTCAAATTTCTCAGGAAGGGACATTTACCAGCAGGCCCCAGCTCCCTGCGAGGCAGCTTGCAGGGAAGGGGAGCAGCCGCAGGTTCTCTGACAGTGCCCGAGTCAGTGCAGATCCCCTGGGATTACTTTGCCAGCCTGTTTGTGGTTTGATTCCACTTAGCACAAGCAAATATCAAAATATTTTGTTGCTAAACAGAAGACTGAATGCTGTTATGCAAATCATTCTTATCCTAATGCACAGGCAAATGATTGAATTAGAGCAATAGGATTAGATGATAAATTGTCAATACAATAGCTCAATTTAGAATATAGTAAAAATAAAAGAAAAAAGCTGACAGTGGAGTTTCTGGTCTATCAGTCAAACATTTCAAGGGATGACGTCTTCTCTTTTTGCAGAAAATTCCCCTAGAGGAGGGTAATGGACTAATTATGGCAATTAAGGGTGAAGGCATCAGGAGCTTCCCTGCAAATCACAGCAAAAAAGTTACCCAGGCACTGAGCCCACTGCTTCCATGGGCCCTCTGCTTCCCTGAGCCTGCAGCATGAGGGGGGGCATGCTCAGGCCTTCTGTCCCTGCTGGGTCCCATTTTCCCTCAGCTGGGTGGATGGAGCTGTCATCTCCTGTCTTGCAAGGAGATGCCCAATCCCAAGAGCCAGAGCAGAGCCAGTGCAGGACTTATGCCCACATCGTACAGGAGGCAGCTATGGCATGTCTGCCATGGCCACAGTCTGCCTGCATAGAGGAGCCCCCTCTCACTCTTCTAGGCCTACAGAGGAAAGAGCAAAATTTTTGCATGGTGTTACAATCCCTGCACCAGAAAACTCATGCTTCTCCCCAGCTCTGCACACAGTCCTTTCCCTTTCTGTTGTCTCTGGCTACAGAGCAATCCCAGCCTGCTGTTTCACCTTCAGCAAAGACAGATCAGTGGAACTTCCTGATTGCCTAAAGTACAGTATAAGAAGCACTAGGCTCTGATATAGCAATTCCTGTCTGAGACAATTCAGCTTTTGATCTCTGAATGCAGTTAATTGCTAGCTATGCAGACACTTGTGGAGGAGAAAACAATCACAAGCAATTTCAGAAGTGAGATGCTTGATTCTTAATCTTGCACCTGTCCTTAGAACTGAAATGGGCTTTTCTTAGTCTGGATCTTGCTGCACAGAAATGCAGATCAACCAATGGCAAAACATTTCAAATGTCACACAGATGCAAATCCACTACTCTCCCAGCTTGCTCACTGAGCTTTTAGCAAACTCTCCACAATGACTCAAGCTGTCTTTCATTTTTTTTCCTAAGAGATCATGATTTTGTATATGTAGTCACTTTTCTCCTGACAGCCCCAACACAGAATTTCATTTTAGTGCAATGAACTCTTTCAGCATCTTTTCAGTCAACACTAGTTTTGGTTATCCTGAATAACATTTCACTGGTTGTAAACACTGTCACTACTTGCTTGGACCATCTTCTTCAGGCCACTTAGGAAGATGCTGAACACCAGACCTAGGTCCACTGTCTTTAAGACCTCCTCCTGATGTATGAGGTGCCTGTTTCTCCCAACCTTCCCTTTTCTGGGATTTAGTCCACAGATAACCTCTCTGGTTAAGCCTCTGGTTACCTCTCGAGTTCAGTAATAAATGTCATTTGTTATGAGCCTTTCTTGCTTCTCTAAGGATGTGCTGAAAGCTACACAGCCTGATCAAGCACAGTATGTATGCTCATGAAATCCTTCTGAGAGTTCTTGCAGTTGTCAGAGTTCTTGCAGTTGTCTTCTCAGCACCTGTGCTTCTTCTCAAACCTCCAGCCAAATCTCTGATCGCTATAAATGAAAGCCTTGACTGACCACTAGTTCCCAGAGTCACTCCTGGAGCCCTGTTCAAAGCCTGGCATCACGTTCCCACTTCCATCCCTCTAAACCCAAAACTGATAGTAGTGCCAGATTACACACAATTAGTAATTCAGAAAATTCTTATTTGTCATGTGTGTTTTTTCAGGACTCCTGGGTAAACAACATCTGGTGCTGAGAATTTGTTAATGTTTAGTTTATCAATTTGTCCTAATATGCCTTTTCCCAACACCTCCATTTGAGGTGACTCCTCAGACTTCCTCCCTATTCACAGCATCTCCATCATAGTGAATGCCAATACATGCAAAGAATTTGCATTTTCAGCTTTATGACAATGTCATTGCTGTCTGGCAAGGCAGCAAAGTAGATATTTTCACATGGGGCTTATTTACTGGTGCCAGTAGCCCCTCATCATCCCTAAGAATTGTGGACAGCTGTGGCAGAGACAAATTGATCATGTTAATATTTATCCATCGGATAAACTTCAAATGCATCTATATTTCAAATGCATGCTGCTAAGTTTACTATGAAAATTTCAGATGGAAAACACCAAATGTGGTCTTGGTACACATCCAAACACAAATGTGAATTCTTTTGAGTATTTCCCAAACAGGAGCAATTTTTATCTTAGCCATCTACCAAAACAAACTGCTGCGCAATTACATTGTGTAGCCTCCAGTCATGTCAAATGTTTGTTATTGACAGAGATGAATGTAGCCTGGAACAACACCTTTCTTTGTGTTAAATGTTCCATTGAGAAAAGAACCAAATACAGGATGACCCTTACCTAGCCAGGCATAGTGCTTCTGAACTCCTGTTTATGTGAAGAGTTGTTAAGAAGATTTATGTGAAGTTGCTCATGAAAATTCATAATAAGTGTTTGGGTATTGGAAGGTAAAATATTTATTAAAAACAGTGGATTGAAAAGAAAAACCTTGTGATCATACATAACCTTTGACATACATAACATAAGCAATAAAGGTGACTGTTTAACATTTACTTACAATCCCAACTTAAGCTCTTAGAAAAAATGAAGCTGGAGATAAGGGGCAGCAGCTTCTGCAGAGCTGAAAGAGATCACCTTCGGTGCAAATGAAAGGGAGATGAGGAGAATGATTTATAAGTGAAATGATTAATTTTTCACTTCATGTGGGAACAGACTTGGGCATTTGATTAAATATTCAAGGTAGGAGAACGACATCTAATAACGCAAAATCTTGTTTTGCAACTGCTTCCAAGCTCTTGCTCTGTCTTCCATGAAAGCCGTTTGAATTTCAGATTATTGACATTTTAGGAATAAATTTAAGTGTAGAGGTGTGAAAGGACAGGAAGAGTTTTATTTAGTAACTAGCATAGTTTTTTCATTCTCTCTTCTCTTCACTTGATCTGGGGGTAGGGAAAGCAATCATAACAATGAGGAACATGCTCTTGGTCCCAGAGCAAACAACGGTAGCAGGCAAATTAATTGGGATGCTGTTTAGAGCTGAAATATATCTGTGTATTCATCAGCACTGGGCATGGCGACACATAAAGAACATTACTCACATAGACGTGGTAAGGATAATAAACCAGCAACACATGTCTGGGAACAAAAAGCAGCCCTTTCAAGTTCATCTGTCAGACTTCTCATGTACTTGAGGTGAGGAGATGGGGGGAGGAACACAGGGGAACCTGAAATAGCATAGCTTCATGTGGGAAAGTAATGCCATCACAGAGCTCTGAACAGTGGAGACAGATATTTAAAATTCTTTTTCATTAAAGAACATTTTTTAGATGCTCAGCTATTGCCCTTCTCCTTTCTGTTTTCTGGGTAGCATTTTAATGAATATGTATATTCCTGAATATTTTATTTATATATGTTCACTCCTTCTTCATCATAATTCTGCCTTGTTACTAAGTGACGAGGCTGTGCTGTTGCTATGTTTTCTTCGTCAATAATCCTGCTCATTTGATGCTGCCATTCTTCTCCCTGTACATACAGGCCTCAGCCAACAGCAGGGAGAAACAGCTGGCATTGTTTCAAGGTCCCAGATTTCACTGCTGTTGGCAATGGCATGAGCTATGCTGAGTTCACAGATGTGTGGCCCTCTAAGACTTTTTCATTATTGCTACACCCCAAGCTGCAGCCTCTGGACCTCCAGTCTGCCAAAGGCAACCAAACCAAACCAAACCAAAAACCGTGTGATCTGCAACCCACCCAGGAGACTTCACTCACAAGTACATCCATCTGCAGGCACTCAACCGTATCCTGAGACCCTGTTTGAATCCAGGCATCCCACCAGAGCCCACCTGAGGTCTCACACAGACCATTTAGATGAGTGAACAGATTACTCATTCAAAACCAATACAATTACAGATATCTATTGTGCTGGAAAAACAAGTGCATATTCATAGGGACATTTGTCCCAGGTGCAGTTGCAGCAGGAACTGTAGTGCCAGTTGGGCAGCACTCACTGTTGTTCCCACATCACAGCCCAGCTCCCACCCAGGGAAAGACAATGTTGTTGATCCAGACCACCTGATCAGCATGTCCAGCCCCTTGGTGATCTAGGGATGTTAGGCATGCAGAGCACAGTCAAAACAAAGGTGGAGGGCAACAGTTCAGCTGCAATCCCAGGCCAGGGCACCAGCACATTGGGGTGCTGTGAACTGGCTTCACCAGGCTCACTATCTCCTCTGGCTCATGTTTCTTGCAGGGTGGTGGTGAGATGACAAGGTGAGCCATTGGGCCGGGGTGAGGATCAGGGCAGAGGGACACTCCTGATGCACCCCCTGTGGACCACAGGAGGAGAGGGGAGATGTTCTGCATGATACAGCCTTGCCTGAGACGCAGACAGACCTCTGGGGCTGCAGGGCTCTCTGCAAAGGAAGGGAAACTTCAGAGAATGTGCATTTTAAAGCCAGAGAGACCATCCTTACTATCTACTGTGATCTTCCAAATACCTTGGGAATACTGCTTCACCCACCAGTTCCTGCTCCAAATCTATTTGGATGTTTTCAAATTATGTTGACCTTGATGCTACACTGCAATATGGCTACAACAAGCAAAATGCATCTCCATGTTTATAAAAGCTTCACTGTAGTATCAATCAGTTTATTTTTTACTAATACATTCACACTTCTTTCTCACATGTCTTAAATTCTAATTAACAACAACGAATGGTTTAATTTAAAATATAAGAAATATTCTGTGTTATGCAACCACAACTAGGGAAAAAAAAAAAAAAAAGACTCAGAAAATGGGCCCATTTGTTTGTTCTCCAGCTGCAATTCAAAAAGCAGATTATCTGTTTTCTTACAATTGCTTTAAGTACATAGCTTTGTCAGCCAGACTCCCAACCTGAGCCAATTTTTCCAGTTGATTTGCAGACCCTTTAAAATGGGTGTTCCTAATCCTGTTGTAAACAGAGAGATGACAGATACCATCCTGGCAGATACCTCTCAAGCAACAATGCCCATTGCAGTGTGAGAGATGTTCTGGGGCAAGGCTTGTCTCTCTCATCCCAGGTTTTCACACACAGTAAACTTTCGTATCCAAGCCCAATAATCTGCTTAGTAAAAGACCAGACCTCATTTTCCCAAGTTCTCTTTCATTCCTGTTAGTTTTCTATCTCTGATAAAAGCTGGTTTGCTGCTAGTTACCCTTCCCTCTCCTGTCCCACTCCCTGGTTCCCTCACCAAGAACCACTGCACTGGAGCTTTTAGGCCCTAATTGCTCTAGTTGAGCTTGGTTAGCAATTGATTGAAGTAGGAAAAACAGGAAGCCAAAATGCACTGATGCAGACATAGAGATTTCCAGTGTGGAAACAATGAACTCGCCTTGTTCCCCTTGAAGTCTGATTCCTGGCATGTTTAATTTAAAACAAATATATCTCCTGCTGAGTAGATAGACGGCTTGAAATGTGGACTGAAGTGGTGTCAAGCTGCTCAGTGGTAATAAGTGGCACATCTTCCTCAGCTTCCTTACAAAACATATTTATTTTTGGTCTGAGAACTCTGAAGTTAATTTGGCTGCTAGTCCAATGAGATTTCACTCATGTAAAAGTTTGGTTTTGCTTGGAAAACATGCAGAATATAGATATTTAAAAATGAAGCAGCAATGGAGCATGGTCAGTATAAATTGTGCAGTCTTCCACTTTTCTTTCAAGCTGAAGAATACTTCCTTTTTTGTTAGTTCTCCTCCCAAACACCCCTGTACTCAATTTCTTCACTAAGACATAACATACTGAGTTCAGCTGGCACTGTTTTTAGGAGGAATACCAAGCACTGTCCAGGGTAAAGCAATAGATTTACAGCACTTTTTCAGCAAAGCAGAAAAAGTCTAACAAGCTATTTCTCAGCTTCAGTCTTGACAACATATACATGACCCGTTTATCTCATATTCACCAGGCTTTCTGACCAGGCTGTAATTGAGGTGTAACAGCATCTGTCAGTCTCAGGCACACCTACAGATTGGGTGGAGAAGCGACTGAGATCAGCCCTGACAAGAAGGACTTTCGGGTGCTGGTGGACAAGAAGCTGAACATGAGCTGGCAATGTGCACTTGCAGCCGAGAAAGCCAGCTGTGTCCTGGGCTGCATCAAAAGCAGTGTGGCCAGCAGGGTGAGGGAGGTGATTCCACCCCTCTGCTCTGCTCTGCTGAGACTCCACCTGGAGCGCTGCACACAGTTCTGGTGCCTCCCACTGAAGAAGGACATGGAGCAAGTCCAGAAGAGAGTCACAGTGATGATCAGAGGGCTGTTTTACACACTGTTTTACAACTCATTGCTGAACTGAAGTTGAAGCTAGCTGCCTCTTTTCAAGAAAGCCACATTACTGGATTAACGCAAAAAATATATTTTTAATGAATTTTAATATCTTTTTCCTGAGGAATAATAATAACCTGGGTAACTATTATTACTGCCCAAGAGGCAGCACTTTGAGCTACGTGACATAGAGGGAAGGAGAACATTTTTTTTTTTTTTCTCCCAGTTGTTATTAGCAGCGGCCCTGCTCAATCCTGCTTTGAAGCCTAATTTGGAAATTTTTCCCAGGGCAGCAGCCTATGATTTCTTTTTTCCTCAAGCATCCCATGGCACTGTGGAAACAATGATACATTTGCGATAGCCTCCCCAGTGATTGCGACTGTTGGAGAATGGATGTGATCAGGGGAAATTAGACCTCAGATGTAAGAGAGAGGAAGGAGCCCACACTGCTGCAGTCCAGCCTGGGATCTGGTCTCTGAGGACTGAGCTGGATACCACTGGTCAGTGTTGGTGGGTCAGAGAACAGACAGAGCTAACCCAGTGCTGTCGTCACACCTCTACTTTTGCCTGTAGATCATGTGCACTTTGGAGGCCCTGCTCACCCATCTCTTGCAAACCCTTTTCAAGGCATATTCATATTTGGTCACCCAAGGCAAGAGCAGGAGCTCCCTATGGCCAACCCCACTGCCCCCATATCACAGTGAGGTTTCTTCTAATCATGCTGGTGCTGTGCACACTCCTGCTGCACGGTGAGCAGCGTGTGCTGCTAGGCACCAGCGGGGAAAAGTCTGGTAGGAGGCACACCAGCAGCAGGGCTCAGGCAGGTGCAAAATGCCTGTGATAGCTAGTTTTTGCCTGACAGTGCTAATGAATTTCTTGCTTCTCATAACTTCCATCCTGAGCAATTCAATTCATCATGGGGGTTCCCCAAGGGAGAAGGACTGATGCAAGGAGTTGAAGCATTACCAGAGCAGAGCAAAATGCTCCTGGCATGAGAAGAAATGGCAGCAACTGGTAAGAAGAGCTGATTGCCTTAACAGAACATACAGTGCAAACAACAGCAACGAAACATCCTCCCTGTGCACCGCAGAAGTTGCTGCAATAATCTTTTAACAGCAACCACTCTTCTTCAGTGGGCACATTGTCCAGGTGGCACCTGTCAGCATGACCATGTTATTTAGACAAAGGGAATGAGTCCAGCTTTGTTTCAACTTGTGATTCAGGCTGATTACATCTGCTCTTACACAAGACAGGCCTCTTCTACTCCTTTGAGATGCCCTAAATTCATGAAGACTGTCCTGGAGTTTCCCTCTGTGAACAAATTCATATTTGAGACAAAACATGCAAGGAAGATGCATGATCTTCCTGATCAGGGACATGCGGGGATACGTCATGGTGGTGAAGAAGTTGCAGTGTTCCTAAGGCCTATCACTTGCAGCTTTCAGGGAATACTCATACTAGAGACAATGTCTGCCCAGTCAGGTCTAGAGACTGAATTCCAGTTTGGGAGGGTTAGCAAGAGGTAAATGGTCCTTACCTAGAAACCACCCCACCAGAGACTAGCAGTCAGGTATGTGGCAGTTATCTTTCTATGTCTGGACAGCTGTTACTCCTGGGGGAGAAAATGTGTGTCTTTCCTCTAAACAATTATCTGTTCCTGGGAGTGAGAAATTATGGTGAAATTCTACATTGCGAACTGACTGCAAATGCAGCTCCTTCTCACACAGCCAACATGTTTGCTCTGTGAACTGTCACTTCTGCTGATTTCAGGTGACTGAAATAGATTCTTACTACCTTCTGCTTATTAGTTCCATAAAAGTGACACCATTGAGAGCAAGAGCAAGAGAAAAAGGTGGACTGTTTTCTCTGTTTTATTAGCTTTCACGTTTCCTTTACCAGAGACAGTGCAGAATGAAGCAGAAGACACAGGCTCACATATGGATCCCAAGAAATTATAAAAAACAATAAGCAGAGGCACCACAGTTTTTCCTGGGTTATTTTTCAGAGCAGAGGCACCCTAATGTTTTATAAAATTACTTCCTGAACAGTGCATTTTTGCAGCAGCACACCTATTTTTAACATCCAAAACAGACTCTGGAACCACCAACCTAAAAAATGCCATGAGGTACATGGAGACCAGCTCACCTGACATCCTGGACAATTACTCTGCACTTACGCTAGCACACGGTCCTTTAGTTTTTGTGATCTCTCAAAGAATATCCCAAACAAAGCATTTCTAGTAGCATGGTTCCTCCAGCACCATTCAGAAGCCTTGGATCAGAGCTAACATAGAAGCTAACATAGAAATCTATTCACTTAATGAATACCAGATACTACAGCAGCCAGATTTTACTTAGGTGCTTTCAGTAAGAGGAGAAGAAAAGAAGTTAAGGGGAAGAAAGGTCTGATGATGTTTTTGTCATCACATAGCCATGTCAAGTCACCAAATCAGCCCATGTAGATACTTCAGTCTCTGCGTACATGCCCTGCCTGCAAAAATGGTACTGCTCTGTTGACTGCTTTTCAGTGCAGGGCATATGTATGGTATAGACACTTCTTCAGGCATAACAAGGGAAAGAACAAGCAGATGACAGATGATGGTTTTGTGCTGAGCAAGGAAACATCATGAACAAAGCCCAGTGAGCATATAAATCCCCACCTGGTAAATCATGAAGTTATATCTTTATCTATCATTGTTACCCAAAGGAGGGACATAGCCAGATCTCTGGCAGTTTTTCTCCAGCACCAGCTGCAAGATGTGCCAATAGCTCTAACTGCTGAAAACCTTGTTGTGGTGACGAAACTGATGCTTTCTCTTCATTCTCAGAAACAGCCAGGAATAGTGATTTGAAGCCAGAGTCTTTCCTCATGGAGACATATGCCACTTCAGTAACCCAAGTGGTTTAATCAGCTCTCTGATTTACATGGTCATGGATCAAGTCCCCTCCAACTCTTTACACTCCCGACACTCAAACTGGAGATGCCTGTCATTTAAAGGTCTAAAAACCATCACAAAAACCATTACAGTTTTTTTTGCCAGACTCTTCACATGGGAGAAATTATTTCCAAATTCCTGAAGTAGGAATCAGAATAGCTGCTGCTGGTACCAAGGCTGAACTAGTACAACATTTCAAGCCAAACTTGCCCCTACTCCCAGCCCTGTGTCAAGGTCTGAGATAGCTGTGCCTGAGGGGACTGATAGCAGTCCATCCATGCCCTCCCTCCTTGTGACTCCCCAGCACACTTGGAAAGGTAGGGAGGGAGAAGAGAAATAAATAATTTCCTCTCTTCTGCTATGTCTTCTCCTTACATTGGGATGAGGCCTCCTTAAGGCACCTAGAGGAGCTGCTCCATTG
The DNA here is from genome assembly GCF_003031625.1 of Empidonax traillii. Classification (NCBI taxonomy): domain Eukaryota; kingdom Metazoa; phylum Chordata; class Aves; order Passeriformes; family Tyrannidae; genus Empidonax; species Empidonax traillii. The sequence continues at coordinate 1,448,461 of NW_020955200.1, forward strand.
CCCAGGGGCTTCACAGAGGATTTCAAGAGGTTCAAGGGCAGGGAGAGGGATCTTCCCACCCATCTTAGGTTAGGAAGAAATATACAGCTTCCAAAGCTGATGGGTGTTCACTCTGGTGTTAGATGGAACAGACTGCACAGTACAGACAGCCTGGCCTATCCACCAGCAAGGCAATGTGCCCTCCTGAACATACCCCAAGTCAAAGCAACCAAGACGTGATCCATTAGCTTCACAGGACACTTCTCAAACATGACTAGTAATCAGTGGAGTTACTACAGAGCAAACCCCTGGTTTGGCTGTTTTAATATGGACTGCAAAGCCATGACCAGCCAAGTTGACACCTACTCTTCAGCATTTGTAAAGAACTATCTCCATATTGTTTCTTCTGCTCAATACCTTGTGGAGTAGAAGACTAATATGAGACAGAATTTTTACTGGGAACATCGAGACCAAGATATAAACTTCTGTGATGTTTGTCAGTTAATTTGAGAATTTTTTAGGATAATGAAGGCCATATCCCCAGAAAGGTTCTTAGTCCTCTCTCCTTTCATCTGTGTGCAGAGACAGGAGGGGGAGGTAAGGTACAGAACTGAAAAGGGCAATAGGTAATGCTGAAGCAACACTGGAGAAATAGGTAATGCTGAAGCAACACTGGAGAAATAAGCAGTAATGTCATGAATGAGTAGTTTAGGGTCACTCAAAGGACCACCATCAAATATATTAGCAAAAATTGTTTTCATATGACTTTATAAAAATGTGAATTAACAAAGTTTGATGACAAGATTACTTACTACATGGATGAAGCATACAGAGGACAATCAAGTTAGAATCCAGAGTGAGAATTAGAGTGACAGAGACCAAAGATGCAAAAGGATAAGGGAGATTCTCCCATTGAGTCACAAGCTTCGGAGTGGACCTCCTTGCTTTCTAAACTCTTAATGAAGCCTACCTGCAGCTGGGCACAATCTTAGTCTCAGACTTGGACAGTGGATTGTATCTAAAGGACTTAACTGCACAGATTTCATTAGTATTAATTTAGCACTCTATCAGCTACTTACTGAGGACCTGTTGTGAAGAAGGGATCTCTCTGCCTTGGGTAAAGAAAGATTTCCTGGTCTTAGGTAAGGAATCTCAAACCTCGAGAGGATCCTATCTCAAGGGAGTGTTGTTAGTGGGTTGTCCAGATGCACTTTAGAGAGAACTTAAAGTGGACACATCCAAAGATCTGTCATTAGTAGATGGGTCTCTCTGCCTTGAGGAACAACCCTTAGAGGGGTTCCAGTTCCAGTGGAGATCACCCCCATGAAGCCACACTGCCTAGCAGAGAGCTCAAAGAAGGCTCACTTAGGCTGTTTTATTGGGGATAAAGAGGTTGGCTCACAGTTAAATTGCATACAGTGGGAAAGGTAAGCATGGTACACACAACTTAGTTTCTTGACAAATGGTCTTGGAAAAAATATGGGCTGCTCTCACGTTAATGGCATGATCAGTGTTCCAAGTTCATGTGCATCAATGCTCACTGGGTCACTCTGCCCTTTTGTGGGTTCCCTGTGAGAGATTTTGCCTTCTTTGGAGTTTGTACCATACTACTGCTAGTTTGGTTATGGAGTTGAGTGCATCCATCACAGGTGAATGCTCTGAGAGGCTAGTTTGTCAATTTGTGCAAATCAACATCAGTAAAACCGAGTAAGTTCCATCCACTGGGGAGTTGACCCTCTACTGCAGACATTTCCTAATGCTCAGCTGCCAAGAGGATGAAACAGCAGGCTGGTTTTATACCCCTCTGAGTGACTGCATCCAAGTATTTACAAATATTTTTAATGTCCCTTTCTTGCCTGTCAGGGTTACATATCCTTGGATAGGGCTTCTATAACAGGTTTCTAACATCCTTTCACATATCTCTAAAACTGCCTGTAATATTAGAGGGAGCTCCAATTTTGCATGGTTTAAACCAGTCATAACTACAGAGCTGTTATATCCTTTGCATCTTGCCTCAAGGCACAACATAAATGAAAGTGGAGCTAAGAATAGGGCCTCGTGTCTCAGCTGAAGAGAGAAGCATCTGCCTGCCTACACAGGGAGAAGTAGGTTATGTTTGTAATAGCAAGAGACATTTCTTTTTCACTTTCTTTTTTTACAAAGAAAAAATAAAATGTCATAAGTATCAATAGAGCAGAGCTGATCTATTCTCCTTACCTCATTCCTAAGCAGGTAAGCTATATATACAAGAAAAACAGACAGACAGAAAATTCCCATAGGAAAATCCTGTCTTGTTTAAGATATAATGAATTCTGTCTTCAGAGACCATGAAGTCTGAGTGTTTTTAAGCTCTGTAATGTCAGTCGAATAATTATCTCACCAAATGCATTTGTGTAGGTGAGGTCCCTTTGGTTTGGTTGGTTTTCTGCTGTGAAATAGAAAGCTGCTAACCCCTTGGAAAAACAAAAAAGCACTGGGAAATCAGAGAACATTAGGTTTTTGTAAACACTGCTTTCTACTTGTATTCTTCATTTAAGTCTTGGTGATGAAATACTTCAGAAATAGATGCTTCTCTGTGACACAGACTTCTCTCCCAGTTTTATGTGCAGACAACCATAGTGAAACACTAAAATAAGGAAAATTAAACATCTTGCCAAACCGTTGAGTGTTAAACATGTCATTGACTGAAAATCTTAAACTGGGTTGAAATACAGACATTTCAGAAAAACGCCCTAATCAAACACTTCTCCTTTTTTTGTTAAATTCATTAAAAACAGAGCATTACTTCATTTTTCAAAGTGCCTGTCTCATTAACTTGATTAGATATTTTCAGATATAGAATATTTTACATTTAAGAGATAAAATCTGCCAGGCATTCCCTGTGAATATGGAACTGGATTAAGAATTAATCTGTTAATTGGTTGGGCAATTGGGCAGAGTGCATAATCCCTCTGCATGACTCATATTTCTTCATGTTTAAAACAGGGTTTTTATGCTCTCCAACTTTCTCAAAGTGTTTTGATATACACAGATAAAAAGCTTGTATTAATTATTTTAGATGAATACTGAAATGCCACTAAAGCATTGCTTCATGAAATACAGATTTAAAAAATATCAAGCAGGACTAAGTCCTTGCCTTAGATGATGAGGAAATGCCTGTGAAGTAGGGGTCTCAGATTAGTCTCCTCAGAGATGATTTGTGGCTCTGAACAGAGCAGTAGACGTAAAGCACTACTGTGTTGTTCAGTGGAAAAGGCAAGCCCTGGGTCTCCTAAATGACCGACTGGGAGTGCCATTAGCAGTCCAACCACAGGCACCTAAGATGCCACCACACCTCACAATAAGATCTCTGGTGACTTCAGTGTTTTTGGGCTGTTGGGGTTTTTTTAAGTGGAAATGAAACCTAGGGGAGTTGAAGGTATAATTTCATCTCTCACAGAAACCTTCCAATTTCGTGCTCTGTCTCATTTGGTGGAGAGTGGTCTGGACCTGGAGGGGTAGGGGCAGCATTTAAAGGCTTGTAGCTAATGAGGCTGCATGGAATCAGACAGACCAGAGACGGGAGGAGGCGGAGGCAGGGGTTTCTGCTAGCTAAATTAGGGAATCAACAGAAAGCTGTTTAAGCTTACATTTGCAGAGACATTTACAGGATCCCACAAACACCCACAGTTTTATGCACCGTGGGTATTTTAGGTGACAGTGGCACACTGAAGCACTTTGATAATACAGTAAAGAAGTTTAACAGTAAGGGCAATGTGACAATAGCCTTGTGATTGATCTTTTACCATCAGAAGTACTTGGAAAGAAATTGGAAAGCAATCCAGAGCATCTGAGAGGTGGAAAATCACGTGAGCAAGATGTAATGGGTTAAACTAATTAATGTGATCTTTTTACCTTCACAGGTATGAACTGTGAAACCTTTATTTTTATGTCCATATTGATGTCCTTCTCTGAATTACACCATTTTTTGTGTTACTACATTTTCCTCTTGCCATTCCATGTTTTTTCCCAAATGCTTTTTTTTCCCCTTCATTCTTTATGCCATTTCATGTACCAGATGGCACTGAGATAAAACTGACCACAGACATGTTTCCTGAAGCTATGGTGGATGCTGCCTAAAAGTTTACCAATCTAACTCGCTTTTCTTCCCTGTCAGAAAATCACTGGGAAGAGTGGCAAGGGACGAGCACGTCTGACTCTGATCTGAAGCCCTGAGGCTGCATCTGCCAGCGCATCACAGGTCACACAGCCAGCAAGCCTGGCAGTGCTGCTCATCCACCAGAAAAACAGAAGAGACACGAGCAAAGCCGTGCTCTCACCTTTGTTTGCTTCACAACCTAGATCTGTGGTTTTTGAAAGGAAATCTGTCTGCTGGAGAGGCTGGTGGCACCACACTTGGGCTACAGATGAGCCTCTGGAAACCACCCAGGGCTTTGGGCTGCATAAACCCAGGTGAAGCTTCAACAGTCCCCTAACTAGGCTTCAGTGCAGCCAAGTGTTTTATCACAGGTATAATTTTAATTGCATCCACAACCGCACTGAAATCTGCAGGGCTATTCACATCTCTCCATTTAGGCATTTTCTGTAAGTACTTTTCTGAATCTGTCCCTAGGAGCTTATTAATTTTTTTTTTTAACCATGTTTAGACCTCTTATCCCATGCAACAGTTTGCCAAAGTTTATTAACAACCCCACCACCACTTAAGTGACCCAGAAGCACAGTTTAAAGCACAGGTGGAAGTCAAGACAGATCAGGTGAAGAAAGAGATGAACTCTAATAGTGTGAAATTCAGATAACCTTGCATCAATTGCCTTCTTGAGACAAGATACACCTTCCACAAGGCAGAGGGGAGGTGATATTCAGTAGAAGCCTGAGGTACTGGAGTTTGACACATAGCACAGAGCACACTGAGACATGAAAACAAAAGATGGAAGAAGACAATAAGCATGTGGTGAATGTCGGGCCAGCCTGCAGAGCTCACCTCCAACACAGTTTGAAGGAGGCCTGTAGAGAAGGATGACTGAGCTTGTAATCTGCATAGGGGTACATGAGCTCTGTGCTCAGTCTTCTGCATTTCTGTGCATGGTACCTTAAGAGAAGCAATTCAGTACAGCAGAAATTATAGAAGCCAGCAAAAAAACCCCACTATATTTACTGGTTTATGACATGGGGGCTGGGGAAATCTTTCATAAACCTAATTTGCAAGAATGCCTTTCTGGTTTTTTGTGCTGCATAGATGCTCAAGGTACACTAATTCATATCCCTCTATTCTTTCAGGGTGCTCTGTGCCAAGTACAAGAGCCACCCTTGAAATCAAGCCTAGCAGAGAGCACCTTAGGGTTCAGTTTTGCCTTTTCCCCTGGTAGCAGGAGTACAGTCCTTTGTTTCCAACTGCCCTGTGCCAGTTATTTTCTTGGGTTAGCCTGGTCTGTGATCCTGCAACTGCAGACAATACAGCAGCATAAATAAGACATATCTCCACAGAAATAATTTAAAGGCGTGATCTAGAAATAGACTGAGTTCTCACCCAGGGCTTCGTTTTTGCCAGTGATGGTGGTTTTGATGTGCCTTCTTCAGACAACATGCTAAATTCATACATCCATCTCATTTTAAAGAGTGGGAAAATTAATCCCTATTTTAGCTCTGTCACTTCAGGGAATGTACATGAAGAAGGAACCAGACCATTCAATTAGATTTGAACTCAAATCAGGAGGTGAAAGTCTAATGCTTTATGAGTATTCATTAAATATCTAGTAAAAGTGCAGAATATTATAGATTTTATCCATCTGATTTTATAGATCTCTAAATAATGGAGACAAATCTGAAAGCTGGATCTATTAAACTCCTCATATAAAAACAAAGCTGGGAATCAGCAAAGAAAAAAAAAGGAAAGTGTGAAAAGTTTCACTTCAGTTCCCTATTTTTTTCCCCACTAACTTCTCTCCCACTATCACGTCACTGATTCAAATTCTACTTCACCATCTGTTCTGGAAAAAAAAAAAAAATTCTCCACAAATGGAATGTGTCTAATTTCTGGAAATTCTGAAACAACCTGGGTAATCTGGTTCCAAAACAGAATACAAGTACGAATCAGCTTTCTGATCTTAATATTATATAAGAAAATGCAGCTGAGACCGAATCAAAAGAATGTTTATGGAACAGAATGCAAACATCTCAACAGAGCAAATATAGACCAAAAAAATATATTTACTCCTTCACTGCATTCCTCTGCCTAATGTACTCATTACCTCAAGTGACAGGGTAGTGTCTCACTCAATCTGCCAGACTATGTAACAAGTCTGAAGGATGTTCACAGCAAAGTTACTGAAGAAAGTTCCCTTAAAACTCTGGACTAAAAGTTTAAAGTGACTACTGAATCTGTAATCTAACCTGGCAGATTTGAAACCATGTTTTTAACCTTGTCAGCTGGCCATGAGTTACACAGCATGAAAAGCATCCCTTCCCCTTGATGGCCAAGGCAACTGTACATCATCTTTTCAGTGTGATGTGTGAGGGACATGACAGATGAGCCTCCTCCATTGTTCCTATTCAATGCTGAGAGGCGCAATTTTACTGACAATGTACATTAGTCCTTCTCCAGGACAAAAGAGTTTTTTAAAAAGTAGATTGAGAGGTTAAAAAAAGCCCTTTGGAAGAACTGTACTTTTAAATTTGCATTCCTAATGTAGCTTCTTTCCAATAGCCTTTAGGTTTACACAGAGCTAACAGTCAGATAAGAGTGAGAAGAAATGGAGCTGTTATTCCTCCCATTTAAGATAAGCATAAGTAGTTATGAGAGCACCCTACAGATTGCTAGTTAAATGTACAGTGACTAACTAGACATCACAGCATGGAGTCTTTACCTCCAAACACCACATCTGCTGAACATTGCAGACTTAAATTATAATGGTCTATAAAACAGGTAACTGCCTTTCAGACTCCCTCCAAGGAAGAGCATTCTCTGTCAGCCCAGGCATTTGGAAATGAAGCCTGCTGGGAACTTAAATCACTTCTGCTGGAGACTTCACTTTGGTCTTATAGGCTTCTGATAGGTGATTTTACGTCACTTTCTAGTGTGGGCAAAATCAAGTATGCAGATATACAAACTCAGATAGTGTAAGTCTGAAATATCTGAAAGCTTTTTTCTTTAAGTACACCTCAGAGATATAGTTAAGAGTCCTCTGGCAGCAAACACACACCTCAGTTTTATTTTGCTCTGTGTGTGGGGTCCAGACAGGAATGATGACAGTGCTAGTTTTGGAAATAATGGGTATAGGACTCACCTTAAGAGTGAGCTTTGTGGCAGTTCTTAGCATGACATTATCCTGATGAATGGCACTCAGCTGAAGTTTAGCAGCTAGAGCACTTGCTTCTGCCACTTCCCTTCTGGAAACTTGACAAATAAGTAAGCAGTCTCAGTGCAAAACAGAATTATTTCAGCACTGTTCACAAAACAGTAGTACCCACAGGCCCCTTTCAGAATCAGGGCTGCCTTACTCTGTCACGGTGCAGGCAATCCTATCCTGAAAGTTAAAGAGTATAAAAAGACTACAAGCCAGATAAAATTAAGTGCAACTAAAAACTGCTCCACACAGCAGAATCCTGTATGAGTGACCAGTTTTATAAGAAAAGAGAAAGGAAATTATTCTAAAATTATTTTTAAAGTACTAGAAGATGAGGCTAGCAGGTGGAAGGGAGGAGAATACAAATAATTTTCCCAAAGTTTTAAATTATGAAGCATTTGTCACCACTGGTCTCCAAAAACCAGAAATCTTAAACCACTGTTTTAGTTAAAACAATATTCTTGTTTCAACATCTTCCAGTTTGTCAAGCCCAAGTGAACCCTATACGAGCACAGAACAGGAAATAATTTCACAAAAGGATCTTATTAGGTTGTAGCCCCTACTGCAGGGCTATGCAGAGCTACCTTCACCTGCCTCTGTAGTGTTTCCATGTTTTTCAATCTGCTGAGAAGCTAAATATATTAGCTTGGGTAGTGGGCTACTCTTTTGTGGTTACTACCTAGCCCAGACATCTCTACAAACCACTGCTTGGACCTGCCTGTGTTTCCATTTGCTGTGGAACACAGACTGGGTATCCTTTTCTCAAAAACCCTATGTGGTAGTATCCCAGATTACCTAATTAGGACAAAACTGGATTCAAAAGACATAACAAACATTAGAAAAACAGATCAATCTGCATTAATGAGCTCTATGTAATAAATCTGGACCTCTACTGAATTTAATAGAATTTAATATTGTGATTCATACTATAACAATGTAAATTCTTCCACATAATTATTTTTATTATCATCATTAGCTACATTCATAGTATTCAAGAGCGTGCATGGATTTAAAACAGAAGTCTTGGGAAGTGAGTGGTATTCCTTCTAGACATGAAGTCCACTCCTCCAAGAAGCCAACCTGTTTGGTCGATTTCTCTTGAAAAGATTATTTACTTTAAAAAATGTACCAAAGCAAACAAACATTCTGTTTCCTTTTCAATTTAGGCTCCATTTTATCTAATGAGGCAGGCACTGAAGCTGTACTTTGAATGTATGGTTTTTTGGATCAAAGAATAAATATTGCTTTGCACATGGATTTTATTACTGTCAGGGAATAGTTCCTCTTGTTCTTTTTTACTTATATTACTCGACACTACTGTCACAAACTGACTTTTAAGATTTTTAAAATGGGTTAAGATAGGTCCACAGATGAAGCTTGATGGAATTCAAAGTAGGAAATAATTTTTCATCTGCTTCCTGCCTCTGCTGACTATTTGACTTTCTGTATCCAACAGGGGATCTAAGCAAGCACTACCTATATTTAAGCTGATGTAATACCTTTAAAATGGGTCTTAACAGAGGCAGTAGACAAGATCCTGTAATAGTTTAATTTCTTGTCCAATTTATTAGCTTTCTGTCACCCTCCTAGATATTGCCAGATTCCTGCAACTCTACAGTTCTTTTCTCTTCACTTTATGTATGTGGCACTTGATAGCACCTTGTGGTAAACTTCTCTTGAATAAAAATTCTCTATCCTTCCACCTCTGACCCCACTCCCAGCTCCAAGTCAGCAACAGACTCCAAGGACTAAGGTTATGAATTAATATCAGTTTGAAAAGAAATAAAAAAGCAATTTAAGTGAGCACAAGAAACCATCTGCCCTTTGAAAACAGACAGAAACTTAGGTCTGCTCCAGAGTACTTTCCAACACTCTTCAATATAAAAGCCATAAAGCTGTCCCACTTGGACATCCAATCAGATGGATGCTTCTTGGGTATCTTCAAACTTCATCAACGAGGGCAACTCCTGTAGTTCTATCTGCATGCTGTGAGTAACCACGTGGCTATAAATTCAAAATGCAGCTTCATCTTTGACTTTGTTTCAGAATTTTGCGAAGAAAGCCAAAAATCTTTGAGACTGAAATTTGATGCAGCTTAGCTTTAGTTCAAGCAGCCTTTGGCCTCTCTTTATGAGAAACTACCTATCACTTTATATCCTTGTAAAAGTTTTCACAGTCTGAAGATGTCTCTTGGGAAAAAGTGAATTAAGAGCTATCCTTATCTTTAGAGGGCAGCACATTTAAAGCAATTCTTTTATGGACCTTCAGTATAACAGAGTGTTACTAGAGGAATAAGTGCAGTCTAACATCTGATATTTGGGATCCTCCAAAAATAGAGCAAACTCCCTAACAATCAGATCAAAGCTAAGAATAAAGGTTGTAGAAATACTACCACTGAAAGCTAGTAAAACAAACAAGCAAGACCCAATCAATCAACCAAACAAAAGCCACACAAACAAACAAAAATCCAAAAAAAAAACAAAACAAAACAAAGATAAATGAAGACAGGAAAAAACTCCAGTTATGCTATCTGGATGCTAAAAACAATAAATAAGAGAAATAGCTGGGTGAATAAAGGAGGACATACTCATCCACCCCACACTCTTCTCTCCCAACAAAGCAAGAAGTCATTGCTCAAGAGCTGAGATTAATGTGGACCTGAGGAAAGTTCCAATTAACATATTGGTGCTTATTTACAACACAGAACTGGGTAACCAGGAAAGCTTGGGAGATTACCTAGGATTTTTTATCCTCAGAAATCTCTCACACTATGTGTTCCTGAAAAATAATTCTAATACAAAATAAGAACTATCTCTGTAAATGAGTAATATGGGAAGAAGACAAGGTGAAAACACACTAAACTCATGTTCTAAATTATAAGCCCTGACTGAGAGAAATTTAGTGTCAGCAGCTCTCCATGGTGTTGAGGAAAAAGCAAGTGTCAGAGAGCAATCTGAGAAACAGTGACTTGGAAAAGGAATTTACCTACCAGGTAAACAAAGGCTTTTAGGCAGGGGTTGAAGCAGGAGCCAAAGTATTGCAATCCACATAACAAAATGATCCTGGATGGAGTCAAACCCCACCTGCTTGCTCAGCTCCCTCCTTTCCAAGGCAGCCAGACTCTAAATCCAGATCCTAAAGTACCACCAGCAGCTCACCTGCTGTGTAGAATGGAGCAGCACAGACCCTTTGAAACCCAAGTTACACTTCCTCTGTTACAAGTGTCTATATGGTGAATATGGATATAGGTAGCTGTGGGTGAGGCCTGGAAAAATAAGACGGAAACAACTGTGAAAAGTGGAGTGGGTAAAGATGGAAAGAATGATAAAGTCAGAGCTGACCAGGTGGGCAACAAGCTGCTGAAGTGCTTTTAAAAATTTGTTATTAAATGAGTCTAAAAATTTGTTATTAAATGAGTCATCCATTGCCAAATGCCACAATGACTGGGCCAAAAAACCTGTTCTTTAAGTGTCAGGTAAACACTAAGATCACCGAGCTTTTCTAGTATTTCCGTAGCAACAAACTGACCATAAATATGTTTAATACTTCTTTAAATGGTTAATTCAATACAGATGCATCCCACTGGAGAAGGATGAAGAACCAGGACACATCTGTGTATGTCGACATACATAGTACTGAGTTCACCCTTCCCTGGTATTAGTGAAATGGAGGGAGAAAGCAGTGAACACACTCTACCTGGGTGACATTCGTGTCGCAGGGAAAATATCCACTTCCAGATTTGAGTGGTAGGACAGTAAAACACTACTGGATTTTGTGACCTTAGAGGAATATAACTGCACTCAATACATAAAAAATGAGTTCCATATAACCAATATTCTCCCCTTCTGAGTGAGGAAATGGAATACAAGTAAGTTGAAAGTTGACATCCTGATGACAGGTAAGAGAAGAAAAGGTTTGAAATAACTCCTTATTATAGCTCCTTATAACACTTCCCTCCACCATACATACAAAACTAGGCTTAGGAACACTGGAGGGAACCTCTGGACTCAGCTCCCATCCTAAGGAGAGGCCTCCTCAGCAAAGGAGTTTTAGGACTGAAGTGCTGGAGCAATGGCAAAGTATCCCTTTGCAGAAACTATGACATACTTCCCATCAGAAATAATTTCAACTGAATGAAAGACAATCTTGACCTCTTGGATTAGTACCTTAAGTGACATGCATCAAGAGAAACTAGTGAGGGATGCAACTTCGCAATTACAATGAAACTTTGTCCCTCTGCAGTCACACCAGTAGGTAGGTAAATAAGCATGGAGCCAGATGAGGGTTCAGTAATGTCAGCATTGTGACAAAGTGGCAATCCAGGTGCACAGTTTTGGGCTTTGGACACTTTTATTTGGCAGTATTTCCAAGAATCTCCACATTTTTGAGCTCACCCTTGTTGTAGCTGTTGTTTCTGAGTCCCACTCTTTCTTTCATTTAAAGCAGGAAATATTTTCAGTTTTTGAATTGGTAGTCTGAAGTGATGCCATTAGATCCTTTGCAGCATAGTCTATGAGGATATTTCAATTCAGTTCTGCATGCTTTTGGTAATTCAGAGTTATTTGCATCATAAAACTAAAGATGTTCTGTGTTCTTATCATTTGCTGATAAGAAAAGCATCAGTCTTACAAGCTCAGCAGCTAGTATTTATGTATACATTGGTTTTGATCATAAACCATATCTTTTAACAGGAAATTAAAATCCCTTGTGGAAGAGTATTAAAGCCATGCTTACAAAACCCATCAGTGAAAAACGCTGCTGATGTCTCTGGAGGATTTAACTTGACCGTGTCACATTAATCACCTCTGAAGTAAAGGAATGACTCGTAATTGTTTTCCATTACCTTGTGTTTGCTTTTTCAGCATTGCAAAAATGCCTGGGCCAGGACCATGGATCATAAATCTCATCAGACTTGCAGACAAGACTTGGACTGGGTTTTACCACGCTGTGTTTCATGTTAGCCTTTTTCTTCTTATTTTTCTAATATAGGTGCTTCTGAAGCATCAATGTTTTCAACCTTATGCTCTTTTGAACATGATGGTCCACTGTCATTCCTTATTAGCAAAATTAATCAATAAGGGTATTCCATATTGCCTAGGATATTCTCAGACCTATTTGCTTTTCAATTAAGTGACTGGAAACCACTGTGGACTAACACTCAAATAAACAGACTGTATTGACAGATAAGAGAGATCTTCTTGCTAATGTAGCAAAACATCTATAAAGAAAAAGTTTACATGATCCCTTAAAGCAGCAAGAGAAACCCTTGTTTCATAGCAGGACTGATCATCTAATAAAGGTGGGTTAGAAATGTATTTCATATGTTCAGAGATCCACAGATGTTTTCCTCCCCTCCCCTTCTCTCTTTTCTGTCTCTTACTGTTCTCTGTTGTTTCACTGGTTTATTTGGCCACTTTCCCATACCACCAGTACTGATGTTGGGTGTCAGCATGATGAATAGTAAAATTTTACACAGTGTAATCCATTGGTAAATAGCTTTTTACTGACTTCAAGGTTTGTACTGAGTCCTTCAAAAGTGCACAGTAACAGAGGATTCTTGACAGAAAAAATGGTAACTCCTGACCCTTCTTTTGAAAAGTGGACAGTGTATATTTGTTGCAAACAAGGGAAGAACACGGCAAAACATTCACTCCAGCTTAAAGAGTGTAGGGCCAATTGTGAGCAAAACAGTTAACTCAGGATGCACAGTGAGCTAAGGCACAAACAGTAGAAGACAGAAACTGTCAGCAAAGAGGTCAAAGAAGAAATTTGCGAGTTTGGAGGAAGGCTTTCATGAAATCCAAGGGAGAACTAGAACACGAGTTCATGATTTAGAGGGATGCATCATTCTTATTACTGGGGCTTACAACTATCCTCCGAGATCATGTTCATAAAATCTGATGGATTAAAGACTAAAAACTAAGGACAGATATCTGCATTTTTCAAATGATGTACTGCTAGTGTGATCCATAACCATAGGATTTCAGTTAACTTGCACCTGGGGAGCAGCAAGGACAGCCATTCCACTTCAGATCAGCTAATCTAAATCTTTGGAAATCAACTTCTAATTGTTTTTTTTCTCCAAGCAGACTCTTCCTTGAAGACAGTTTTGCTACAGGATGGAGCATTTGTGTTTTCCCATTCTTCCTCATTGCCATGTCCCTACCAGAGGATTACTGCAGCACTGTGTTCCCAGACTGGGTAAAGGATCAGCTTCCAAATGTCAGAGAAATAGAAGGAGAAAGGAAGAAATAAGGAGAAATCTGTAGCATCTTCAACTGGTCACCAAGTCATCAGAAAAATTCTGTCAAACCAAAGAATGCTTTTAACCACAGCCAGTATAAAGTATTCATTGAATATATATTGACAGTCAAGACATAGAGCAGATTTTCATACAAGTGATATGAAGATCCCTTGTATCTCTTAATACATGAGATATGGCTGCTTCATATGGAGGCTGACAGAGCTCTCAAAGGCTGGATTTTCAAGGGAGGAACTAATACTTTGGATGCAGAAGTGGCCTAACATGGCAGCTAAAGGCACTATCTGATTTGAAATCACTGAAGTCACTTGACTGAAGATAGTTACGACAAAGGGGTTACTCTGGCAAATAAAAAGTGCAGTCATGTCTGCAGCTTGGGTTTGATTTAGGCAAGGCTATGATATGCAGAATGAGGTTCTAAGTTCATGCTTTTTGACCCTGCACGCTGGAATAAGGTTGATTAATAAGAGATTTCCTTTCTTCCAACATGCTGAAATCATTATACCACAGAGATATGACCTCTTGCTCAGATACTTTTACACATTCATATCCAGACTCGCCTGGAAGGAACTCAGGGATAGATTTTATTCATCTAACATAATAGTTAAATCATGAACTTTGCTCCAGGCACCAAAGTAAGCTCCACCTTTGGCTTCTCTTTCATATTGAGTATTTCAACTAAATATTAATTTAAAACTTCTCTGTTCCCAGACAGAAGATGGATCTCCAAACTTATCAACTTCAGTGCTGAGAATGAGAAACTCACCAATGCCAACCCCAACAAACACATCCTGTTCATCCAGAAAGACACTAAAATTACCTAAGGTGTTTTGTCTTCCCAGTTGGGTGCTGTTTGCTATGGCAGGTAAGAGCAGCATTGCCCAGCAGTGCTTGAGATCATTCAGGACCTTGTATCCTCTGTCCTGACATACAGAAGGGCTTCAAGGCACTCCTTTTTCTGACTACAGACACAAAGATATCAATCAGTAGGCTACCAAACAGATTTTTGATAGGTAGGTGCAGGAGTGACACCTACGAGTATGGGGAGATGTAGTTTAGTCACAGAAAGATGTTAAAAGGACTCCAAGTCACTCACAGGGTGTTGCAACAATGATTGCATGCAGTCTGTGCTGCCCAAGTAAGGACTGAGAAAACTCCTTCTCACTGGAAGCATCCTCAGTGATATGCCATGCTCTCTTGTTTAAAGGAGACTCTGCTTATTTGTCTCTTTTTTTGGCTGTTTATAACTTTTTAATTTTTTTTTTAATATTATGTTTTAGTATGAGATTAACAGAGAAACTGGGACCATTGCCACTCATCCTGTCAGAGACAGTGAGTGAGCACAGCTCTAAAGGTATCAGCTCACGCTTATAGGCTTATTTTTTTCTACATTTATCTGATGTACTTCACTTCAATCACATTCTGAGGATATTTTAGCTTGCTGCAATCCATAAGAATAATGTGAACCAGTGATAATTTTATTCATGTAGGCAGTTTGGCTGTGAAGAGGAAACCATATCATTCATACGTTGAATTCAAAGTTTGCTACAGAAACGGTCAAATGGCTAATAATTCCCCTGAAAGGAAATGTCCTGAAAGGCTGGTCTTGTTTTATGTCTCTTCTCATACAGATCTTTTCTTGCCCTTTCTCAAAATGAGTTTCAAACTTGAGGTGATAGGAAAACCTCAACAAAAGCTTTACCCTACGTAGAACTGTACTGACCACTGGCCTGGGAGAGGAGAATCGGTCGTCTTGGGAGTAGAGATGAAGCAGGAGAGGAGAAAGGTTCCTTTTTTGTTCTTGAGGTCTGTGATGCCTCTCTCTGGACTGTGAATGAGAGGGAAGTGGCAGGACCTCATTCTTTACATGAAGGAGATCTGAGCAGAAGTGCTGCTTGCCATGAATATTCTCACTCCTTCCAGAATGAAGAGCTAAGCTAACAACACTTAGTCTGGGCTACTTTTTTTCAATGCAGTCAGCTTTTCTGACCTTTCCCTGATGCATTGTTGTTCAGGAAAGAGAACTGCTAACTGGCAGTCTGAGGTTCAAACTGTCTCATGGCCTACCCAGTGCTCAACAGGAGGAGTGCACAGAGCAGGAGACACACAAAGAGCATATCTTAACATTCTGGAAGCAGAAAAACAAACAAACGTGTGATGGAAAAAGTGCAGCATTCTCATGCTGCCCATGAAATGAAATTTAGTAAAGCTGCCCTACTGTTGAAACTATGACAGGGAACAAAGAGAAACAAAGTCAGATCACCCATATGCAGAGCTCTTCACATTAACCCACATGGGCTGAACTCTTACAACACGGTGCAGATGCAAGGAATCTTGTTAGCACTGACCAGGGAGTGCTGTTTCCTCCTCCCTTCATTTGTCCTGAGCGACAGAGGGTTTATTCCCAAAGAATCTGCTGCTCCAGTGTGTCCAATCCCCGAACTACTTTTTAACTCTACAGAAGAGATCAGTTGGACTCTGTGGATCTGCACAGCCACCTCAGAGACAGATATTACATTCATCCACGTTATTGAATGTATGCTTTACAGAGAGGGACAATTAATGTTTGACAGTCATGACAAGAAGTTAAAAGTGATCATCTTATTGGAACAGTTGGTCGAGAAAGTTACGCTTCCAAGGCGTGTAGGTCTCCTAACTGCCTTCCTATGATTTCAATAATCAAAGAAAACTTTAGATAACCACGAAAGATCTTTTGACCTCAACAGAGAAGGAACTAGTCTTGCCAGCAAGAAGGACAAGTGTTTCCTGATACATAGCTGAACACAGTTGAACAGCATCTGATTTGTAAGAGACCAATATTTTTAAAACTCTTTTTATCTCTTGAGAAACAAAATAATGAAGAAATGAAGGGAACATCCAAACACTTCATTTTAGTTAAAATTGCAGCATATAATTTGGTCTGATCAACACAATTACAAAGGCCAAGGGAAGATCCAACAAAACTGATTAATTACTATGGAAATTAGAAATCAATTTATGTGAGCATTGACATAAAAGCATCTTATTAGTTTATCTTACTGAGACACCATCAACAGCATATCAGACAGCAGCACAGTGGTTCATCCACCTACACAAAATCACTGTTACTCAGAAGGCCAGTTTATCTGCTCCACAGAAAAGGAACTTACGCAGTGGCTCAAAACGCTGTTCATTTTCATCTGTCAAATAAGCTATAAAAGGGTCACAAAATTATATGATATTTATTCACCGGCCAGTAGGCATTATTAAGCTCTGTCATTATTTTACCATAATGTGAGTGAACTCCTAGTGTTTGAAGATATGATATGCCAATACAGCCAAACAGTGATGCTGTTGTAAATCAGAGAACATGAGATGAACAAGTGTAAAGGGGAGGTTATAGCGTTCTATAACATAAACCACTTTTCTTCCTTTGACTAACATAAGAATTAGCATGTCAGTAAATTCTTTATGTTTTGGAAGAACAAGATCTCAAGAGTCCTTAATATCATACTGTAGGAAATTAAACTGGAGGTCTTTACTCAAAACTGATGAGTCAGTAAACCCAAGAATTAAAGGAGAATTTGAAAGCTTCCTCTGGAGAGCCAAGACAGGTTTAGCAGTTGGTCAAAATTTGAGACAGAAAAGTTATATTTGCCTAAGTATATATTTTATTTCAACAAAAATGGAATGCAAAAACTTACAGACATTCCATACTTGGTTGACAAACAGGAATTACATGCCTAAATCTGAACGGAGAAAAGACAATGTAATGCTTTTGTACTAAAGAGCATTTATGTGCTATTGGTGTTGGTTTTGCTCAGTGATGTACAAATGGTTGCTCTTCACCAGTAATTTGGTATTTTAGAGGAAGTTCTCACACTGCCTTTCACTTAGCCCCAGAACTCCAAGTCTTCATTTCAAAACAATACTGATGCTTCTAATACCCAAACCAAAAGATTTCCTTCCTTTGCCAATAGTCCATTTGACGCAGATTTTGACATTATAGCTTTGAGAGAAGTACAGTCATGGAAAATACTGTCTTCGATGTCTGAACAAAGATGAATGAAATGTTTTTTAAATGCACTGAAAGATATGAAAGAAGATTTAGTAATTCTTACTCATTCCAATTTCCAGTTTTAGAGCTCAGTAAATCTCTGCAAATATCTTCCTTCAACACTATCTGAAGCCTTGATAATTTCAATTCTGGATCAGGTCCAAGAGATATTTCAGACCAATACTTTGCTATGACCCTCAACTGAAAAGACCCTGGGATGTGCTCCTTTCCTTTCCTGCAATAAAATCTCCAAAATACCTACAAGGCTCTCTCTTTAGACTATGTTTTACCAGAAGGCATAAGCAAAGCTTGAACACCTTCAGCATGCATATGTCTGTCTAGGATCCCAAACCAACCTGGTGTATTCAGTTCTGTATAGGCTACATGCCTTCTTCCTCCCAGGACCTGTTTTTCTTTCTGCCACCTCTAAGGTACAGCACTGGATCTAGTCCCTGATGCAGGGACTATCCCTATTTCCCCAGGCATCATCCAAACTGTAGCAGTCCTTGTTTTTCCTTTTGTTCCCCAACACTTCTGTGTCACCAGGGCTTTACAGAAACTAAGCAGGGGCAGCTTCTCTCAGGGGAAGACTAAACTTTCCCCCTCCAAGTCCACTGAGGCCCAGACACCAGCAACCAGACAAAAAACCTTTTCTGCAAGAACTAACAAAAAACTCCTAACTACTTCTGTTTTTCACAGCTGGTCAATTTTCTCTCCTTATTCAGGACCACTTAAGTAAGCGACAATGCTCTTCTCTAACATTGTACAGGTTACATCCTTGCTACATAATAATGTACAACCCCAAAGCTTCCCATTACATAAAGAAAAGTCTCTTTAAACTAAACCTTTATTTCTCAGTGGTCCTTGACAAAAGATAACAACTGTACTCCTTACCATGAGGCTTTTGACAATACAAATTCAGTATAGTTAGTAAAAAAAGAAAATGCAACCACTGCTAAAAAAATCATAAATCTCTTCAGCCATCTACAATCAAGGATAAACATTAAATAATTTTTACAGAATTCTTGCAATCTTCAGCTTTTTTTTACCTTTTAACATTATTTTATAATTTTTCAAATATTTATACTAATGCTAGCTTTAAAATCTGGGCTTTTTTTGTTATCCCACACTTGGCTTTGATCTTGACCAACTTTGCACCAAGGCTGACACTTACAGGTTAGTTTGGAATACTAAATGTAGTTACACAACTGGCTAGTTTCCATAGTTAACTCTGGTTTACTTTATTTCTCCTATTTTCTTCCCACTCTTCCACTCTTTAACGTCTTTCTCCCACTTTGCTTAATGTTTTCCTTGTATATATACTTTTGTAATCTTTTCCAGTGTTCCTCCTTTCTTCCTTATAGTTTTCCAATTCTCAAATTCCATCCTCAGGAATACCCATTTCTCTGTCCTCTCCTTCCTTTTTCCCACACCCCATTTCTTCCTACTCTGTCTTTGACTTCTTTTTTCAGATGTGCCTGCTGATTTATCCAATGCTCTTGCTCTCCAGAATGGTCCAGTTCCTGCTCTGGGATTCAGTCACTGCCTATACTCACAAATGTAACTTAAACCCTCTCTCACACTCATATAACGCCTTAGGATGTCCTGTATCCACAAATGAAAGTCTTCAACTCACTTCAGACTTGACTCGCAGAACATAAGCTCTGGAAACTCAGAGAAAAGGCTCTAGAGCAGTGTCCTAGCACAAGCCATACTGTCTCACAGGACCAGTAGAGAAGCCATGACATTTGTGCCATGAAGACAGGGACTTTCCTAACTGCACTAACTACAAAGCACTGCTAATGTTTGCAGGCAGAGGGAACGGCGAGGATGTGCTCACCTGCAGACCCACACCAGTCTATGCAGCATGAGATGAGCAAGCTTGCAAGCTGTTTTTGAATAGGCAGACTGAAGATGTGATGTCTGTGGGTGGGAGCATTGTAACTCCAGAAGATACGGCACATTAGCCAGTGGTTTAAGACAAGATGTGATTTTGGCAGCTCTGCAAGCTATAGTGGGCAGTATTCTGCTGTGCAACAGTGATTCATTTCTTCTTTCCATTAGGGAAATCGTGTTACCATACCAGACGGGTAT
This sequence comes from Empidonax traillii, assembly GCF_003031625.1. Classification (NCBI taxonomy): domain Eukaryota; kingdom Metazoa; phylum Chordata; class Aves; order Passeriformes; family Tyrannidae; genus Empidonax; species Empidonax traillii. The sequence goes on from NW_020955200.1 coordinate 1,468,175, forward strand.
GGTATCATTTGCCATTTCAGTTAAGAACCATGATAAGTGTGTTTTTTTGTCTTCAGTGCTCTTTACTCACACATAGGCTGTTAAAGACATTACCGTCTAAATCGATTAATTCTCAGCTTGGACAATGTGTGCAAACCTCACAGCATTCTAGAGGTGACAGCACGATTCCTAACAAAGAAACAAAAAAGGCACAAAACGACCCTTCAAAAGCAACAAAGCTAGAAATCTGGCACAGGAGGACGCAAACACCAGGTATTCAAAACATACAGTTTGGTTATACTCACAGCTACTGTCACGAGCAAACCAACCTAAAAAGGAAACTGTCTGGTTGGGTATCAGCCATCACTGTTACAGGTACAGGGAAGAAAAAAGTCTTGTTCAGGAATTCCTTAAGGAGGAAAAAAGACAAGCTAATGCCAAAGTTTTTTACTTTCTCTCACCTTGTATTAGCCCAGAGCCCAGAGCTGTATATTGTGCCCATTATCTAGGTGCAGCAATGAAGTTGCCTGTCAACAAATGGCAACAAACAAGAATTAAGGTAACTTTTACCCTTCTCATGCTGCTCATGAATCATCCCGAAAATATGGTCTTTAATCACTGTATTTCACTTTTTCCTGTTCAATGTAAAAACAGTGGTAAAAACAGCATGAGGAAGGATCAACATACAGCTTTCAAAATCTGACTGCCAGACTATTTCAGTGTTGTTATGTACTCTTGAGATTTCTCCCCTCAGTTATACACTGCACTACTTAGATTCATTAGTGTGCATGTAGTTCTAAGAAGACAAATTTATTCTCAGTGCCAAGAGTAAATCCTGATATCAGAGACATTGTTGATTATTTCAAAGAAAAACACCCCATCAAACTGAAAAATAACAAAAATAATGAAATGAAATTACAACAGCCCAAAATAAACCAATTAATTTTTACATTCTGAATTTATTTTGACAAATCTGCAGCAATTATCAACTGTGTGAGTAACATTTAAAAAGAATAGAGATTTAGATACTTTATTAGTGGTGTATTTTCTTCCAACTTCTATAGTTCTTTTATGTCTAAAAAATAGATTTTACTCCTAGTCCCTCACTAGTATGCAAATTTCTACCAGAATCAAGTAACACATAGAAAAGGATGAAAAAAAAAATTTAATTTCTGAAGCACACAGTATTCCGTTTTGTTTTGTTTTGTTTTGTTTTGTTTTTCCCCCACTGCAAGTAAAGCCATTTTTCACAACTGCTCAGCAAACAGGAGAAAGTCCATTAGAATCTTCAAACTGCTAACAAAGACTCTTGGCTAACAGTACTGGTCTAAAAAGCAGATAAGCCATATAATTTTACAAGAAGCAACCCACTGAATCCTTCAGCAAACACAGCTTGGCAATCTATCTTCAGTTCAAAATAATGAGGTGGCAGGAGTGTGATGGAGAAATAAGTCTTCAAAAACATCACGTAAGGGAATCCAGCTGTGCTTGTATAGTTTCCAGCTATTTAAAGGAACAAAAAGAGAGGAAAAAAACCTCCACTCATAAAATGTTGTTTAGAAACATGCAAACAGAAATAAAACCACATTCCAGTATCTTCAACTATGCATACCAAATCTATTTGCATAGCAATATAAAAACCCTGTACTCATGAATATTTGTTTTTACATGAAGCTATTAGAATTCATTGCTGCAGCTTAAATATTCAAATTTTAAAAGAAACAGTTGTCTAAATACTGCCTCTTTTACATGCACAGCTGTTTTGCTGTGAATTTCTAATGCATAATAACAAGGTAAAAAAATAATAGAATTCATTTTGACTGGATTACAAGCCTGGCATCTCAACTGAAGTTGCAACACAAAGATGCTGTTTCCAGAGAGATCCCCATTGTTAATCATCAGCTACTCCTCCGGATCTAACTGCAAGGTATGCTTACAATGACCCAATCCCTGACTATTCCAAATCTGAATGCACACGCTCTTCTCGAAAACGCTTTATGTGATCAAACAAATCCAACAGCCTGAATTTAGGATGGATCCACTTTTTTCTAGTTTTATTAGATTTAATTCATGCAGGCACTACTTCCTACTGAGCAGCATAAGGTGTTTAGAAAGAAACTACAGTATTGTAAAATCTACAGACCTTGTTATAGAACTCAAACAGCTCCTGATGGCTAAATTCTACAAACACTTTCTTCAGGTTCTGTAAAGAAAAAAGAAGAAAGGAATAAGCAAATTTGTTTTCATTTCTCTTTTGCATTAATTCCAGTAAATCAGAATATGAAATTAAGCTACATGAAAGATGTTTGCAACAGTTAGCTTTCCATTCAATACGATGTCCCTCATACATGTATAGTCCATTTCAGTGAAGAATTCAAGTTTTCAGGTACATCCCGTGAAGAACAGTAATAAAGTAATCTATGAAAATATTTAGTTATTTTTAAGTCAAACAAAAATGAAAGATCACATCTGTCTTTCTTAGCAGTCCATCTAAGATCTGGTAAATACCATTACACAGTGACAAAGTTAGTAGTGTATCTGATTGAACTGGCACAGCTATTAGTGTACTAGCACAGAGATGATACTTCTATTCATTAATCTAAGAGTTCCCATATGAGATTGCTGACACTGCTATAGGCATCTCTGCATAGATTCAGCCCAAGTTAACAGCTAAGACAACAGCTTCAAAGCAGTGCTTAAACACTAAAAAAACCCCACAAAATAACACAACTGACGAATATGTGGATAAAACAGATGGTGGTAATAATCCTCTGCACGCATGTGCTGATGTCTGTGGAGATGGGGATTAAATTATAACTTCTGTCCTGCTTAACTTGCTGGCAGTAACAGGAAGTTTAATGCCTGCTACCTTCAATCACAGTTCAGATCTATCCAGAGAGTTTCCAGCTCTATTCCTTGTATTTCACTTTGTGACTTTATTTCTTTAAAAGTAAATTTCAATTTCTGCACATTCTCTTTGTTGTTGCTAGACTTTTCAAGGCTTGGGAGATATTCCTGAATGTAACAGCTGCACTTCCATGAACGCTAACAAGGCTCTGTGAAAGCTGAATCTGTGGACATCCCTACTCACAAAATTTTACCAGCTGAAATAACGTACATACACTACTTTTGTTTAACTGGTACCAACTTCATGTACCACTCAGGTCTGTAGAAAAACGTCTGTTCATCAAATAAACTTAAATGAGCGAGGACACTTTCGCATACAGACAAGACCAGGTTCTGTATACTCGTAGCAATGCAAGTCCCAAGTTATGCCAAACAATGTCACTGAATTTGGCGCACCAAGTGCACAAAACCCACAGAAGCCCTGGGAACACAGTATAGGTACTGCCTGGTGTCTGCTCCTCAAAAGGAGCTGTAAGAGACACAGGAAAGGGATAAAATGACTGGGGCCAGCCTGTCTGGTGCAATTCCTCCTTCTTGCTCTGCAGAAAGAAGGATCCAGTCCAACAATTTCAGGAAGGGTATAAAAGCCTAGAAAAGGACCAGTGATTTGCATGAGAGACCAATCTTTTCCCTCTGGGAAGGAACAATGCAATTCTGTGAATTGTACGGTGAATACAAAATAAAACTACCAGGGCAGCAATTCTCTTTGCCATGACTCCAGCTGGTCCTGCCTCCAAAGAGCATAATGCCGTGACAGGGAAGTAAAAGCATTTTTAAAGGCTTTCTAACAGCAAAGAAACAAAAAGAAAGCAAACAAGGGGTTTCTTCAGAAGAGAAACTGGGTAGAGGAAAGAAGCAAGATACACTAATTGCAAAGGGATCTACCATTTCAGCCAGGATGTTTGTTTGGCATTTGCCTTTCTAGAAAGAGTTTGGTGCTTGAATGGAAGGAAGCAAAATGCACAGAGGAGGTTCAGAACAAAAGGCAGATATTGTATCTTAAAAGTTTATCAGTCACAATTAATAGGGTCATCTCTTGCATGCTTTCTGGCAGAAGAGTCTGCTGGATTTTGATCCAACAGTTTAACAATGCCTCCAGAGAGGGACAGAGGAAGACCTCTGACAATTAGACAGGCATCTTCTGGTACTACTTTTGATCAGGAAGCATAATCAACTTCTCTCACACACACAAAAAAAAAGAAAATTAAAAGCTTGTCTGTCATATTTTCCTCTAACTACAGTAATTACTGATAGTTAAAAGATAAGGCATGCAAATGAAAAAAAGTGTGGACATTTTAATTCAGATTCTTTTTGTACTAAAAAAACTCCACTATGCTTTATGAATAGGATGAGACCTCTTTTCCCATTATTATTTAATAACTGTAGTCTGATAGCTAAGACAAAATCTGTCTTCGATTGTGGCAGGCAGATGTCTGTGGAGAGCTAAAAGAAAGCATATCATGCCAGGCTATGTTTCTAATCTGGGGTGGGAAGGGAAGTATCAATGGCAGGGAGGATAAAACAATCTTGTACAAAAATCTGTTGGTTATCTGCACTTAATCATCTGCTAAAACAGAATTGTTTTTTTGTGTAAAAACCTGGTACACCTACTATGTCAATTCAGCAGAGAGCAGTGTCACAAAAAAACGCCATGCAGAAGTGTGGCATCAATTAAAAATGTTATTTTTAAAATATTACATTTCTCACAAGCATGAATCTCTTAAGCAATGTGATAAATTATCATTGGTATGTGGTCCTCCACTGGTATGGAGTCCTATATAGACTATAAAAACAGCATAACTAGCTTCCTACAAGAAAAAGCTACGTCTCATCAGGGTGACAGTCCCCCATTTTCAGCTGAGATATCCATTACTCACTTACTTGTTTTATTCTGTGTGAACATAAACAACTGTAATTAAAACTATGTGCTGCAGGACTAGGTTACCATCCAGTTCTTTAATTACTCAGTAAAATAGTCTTAAAAATTACTGTATAGATAGAATATTGCTAAAGCCCCCAGAGCAGGCAAATTCTTAATTCACTTGATGGAATCTTACTCAGATAAGTATACAAAATTACAAACCCCAATAATATTTCAGTTGCAACTAAAACATAGGATAGAAAAAAAATCACTTTCAGCTTACTTACTTAATTAAATGTCACTGTGTGCAGACAGAGTCTCAACCTATTTATGAAAAATGCAGCTAAGCTGACTTCTTTTATCTGCACATACAGGTTTTCAGATGTTGCCTCTGACCTAGTATGTGTTTCCCAGACATAAATAAGAAAACAACAATTTGCTGGATGTCTAACTTCTTTCTTCTTTTTATCAAGTGTATCATTCTCTTTTCCTTTTTCCTGATAAATTTCTTCCCATTCCTCACCTTCACACTACTCTTTCTCTCATTTCTGGCATCTCATTTTCTCTTTGCTGTTGTCATCTTCATGTGAAAGAAAACTAAAACAAGTAACCAGAAAACTAAACTGAATCCATTCCCATTGTCACAGTCTGTAACTCCAATATTTTTTCTAATTACATCCCCAATTCTATCACTGTGATAGTGTAAATCCTAGCTCCTACTTTTAAGAGGTTTAGCCTTGAGGGTGACAGCTTCGTAGTGTCAGAGAAACACAGCTGAACCTGTTATTCTTATGAAGACAAAGGAATCTCTAAAGTACCAAATGTCCATTCTTTGGGCTGCTTTGAAAACATAGAGACAGGTTTTTTTGTCTAATACAATACCCATGAACAGTAGCAGGGACTGCACTGGAGCGATATGCTCAGTGAGCACAGCTAAAGAGTATGTGCAACATCTTCTGCTAAATAAAGTTGCTGTTCAGTTCAATGTGTTCATCTTCTGTAAAACATGACAAAGCACTGCATTCACTACTGGAAAGGTCTGTGTGAATTGCAGGTGTCACATAAGACATATCTTTACATCTGAATCCATTGCAAGGAATATGGTAATAAGTTCTCTGAAAAGTATGGTTTAATTTGGCCATCACATGTATCACTAGTGAATGTATTTTAAGTATTAACGTTAAATTTTAGTGCCATTTTGCCTTTATACATCTAGATGGAATCTGATTTCATTCCACCTCTTCTTTTACCCCAGGGCTGTATCAATTTACAATTTACAGCCTCCTGAGAGCTGTGAAATTCTAATAAGTTTAACTGATTAGGGTTGTTTTCTCCCCTTAACTATCTTCTCACTTGCTGTTTGGTATAATTTGAAAAACATAACATCTTCATCAGTCTCTAAAACCAAATTTCCTTTGAGGTGTGGGAGGGGGGCAGGGAAGAGGAGAGAGAAATGAAGGGAAAATGAAAATAAAACCTTTGTGTTCCCAGTCAGTATTAATATGCTATCCTATAAAAAAGTAGCCCTTCTAAATGTATGGCTAATTCTACAAAATAGCCACAGTCATTTAATATACACTTAGCTTACAACCACCAACAAACAATTAGGCAAATTGCTAGCCGAACATGATCATCAGCATAAAATGATGAAGATGCAAGTATACAAGCTGCATAAGAGTCTCCAATTTCCCATTGCCTCAGCTAACTATTTCAAACATGAATACCTTCTTCCTGCAAAATGTTTCTGTAGAAACCAAAAATGTCTCCTTAAAATAATATTTCAGAAAGCAGGGACAAATTCCTGGTTATAATCTAAGGATTCAAAATTGCTTTTGGAGTTTTTTTTACTTGGTTTTGTTTTGTTTCATTTTATGGTGGGGATTTTGTTTGCTTGTGGTTAGTTGTTGCTCCTTCTCTTTTAATACAGTGCTCTAGATATTTCTATTTTCATGTACTACTGCAAAAATCTTCATTACTAACGACAGAGTTGTGCAACCTTGCATACTACACAGCTGTATTCCACATATATAACTCCCCCAACCCATGCATAAACATAAAATAATGGCCTAGAAGTTATAAATAAACGGGTAAACTTCTGGGTTTAAAGCTAATTTGAATATGAAAAACTGATATTGCTGTAATAGTTCTCAACTGCAAAGCTGTAACTACTTCAATGATGTTGCAAAATAAATATCAAGTATTCTAAAGCAAACAGATGGAGGGACAGGCTGGCTTGTATATCTAAATGTCTATTGATAATGATAATGTTCTATGACGGAGCACATGTAAAAAATCACAGTATATTCAGAGAATTTTGTTAATAATAACTAAGTGAAGCAATATATATCCCAATCTTCATATTGTAATATAACCTTGAATACTATCTTGAGCCATATCTCAATTAGGTTTGAGACAATATTTTCACACTGGCTATCTATTCCCCAATTTGTTCCTATTAGATATCCTCAAAATACTGGATACAAGGGGATGATGTGGATAATTAAACTAATCAGTTTATGGACAAATTAGGATACATTCATAAATAGATTCCCACTAGATTTCCTTCTGGACCTATGAGTTTCTGTGCTACATCAATTCCTTTAAATTTCCTTGGATCCTGGAGAACTGTGCACTCCCTTAGGATTTACAACCCTTTTTCCTTTTGCATCTCACAGAAGTTATCAGAAAGTTTGAAGTGTTTGGTCAGTAAATGAATTGTAAGAGGAGCATATGCATTAAAACAGACCAGTATCTCGTAAAAGCACACCTGTTCCTTAACTCCCTGTGCCTAAGAGACGGTAGTTAAAAATTTCTTTATACTCTTACAACTTCATGGACTTAATTCAGCTCAGGGATTCAGCAAAACACAGAGACTTAAATACAGACTTATATATTCCTAATTAAACATCTTTCACATCACCAAAAAATATGACCTTCAAACTTCATTCTTTTTCCAAACTTATTTCTATTTGCAAAAGCAAATAATTATTTTTGTATAGAGAAAAAAAATTACATGTTATGACTGAATTGCACATGTTTTCAAGTCTTAGTGTGCAACTGTTATAAAAGAAAACATCTTTCATTCTAATCCCCTCTCTTCCTGGTTGATACGTTAACATTTCGTTTGTACATACACTGCTATATACCTTTAAAAGTTGAATTTTTTTTTCATATAAGCTAAAGATTTCAATTTTCCTGTGGATTTAGGGAGATCAAAATCTGCAGCATACTAAGGATGTCTTTCCCTCCCCTTGCAATCTATTTGTAAGTTCCCTAACCAAAGCTCTGTCTTGATTTCTGAGATCTAATCAATGTGTTACTGGAAATTGATGGTTTGGAGATACATACAGATAATTTTTAATCTCACTCCAGCAGATACAGGATTCTTTAAGCATGTTTTCATGGAAAGTGGTGAGAATGAATTTATTGCCCAGTCTGATAGTAAGCTGACAGATTCTGCCAGCATTTGGAGACCTACAGAAGACCTGACATACTTCCAAACAGCAACAAGAAATGTAAGTCATTAACATTTTCATTCTTCTTGTTCCCTTCTACTGTCATGAAAATATCCATTACTGGCTGGATGAACTGGTGCAAAACTACTGACGAGAAATGGGACATAACTACTAGGAAGACCACATAGGCTGGGAACTCCACATAGCATTAGAGGAAAACAGGTCCCTTTCTTCATAGCAGGTAAGAATAATGCTTTTAAAACTGAGAGAATTATCTGGGAAAAACCCAAAACTACAGTTTGCACCTCAGTACACCTAGTCAGAGTAAATACCATTTTGTTAAACAAAAGAGAGATAGAAAAGCATTTTTTGTCCCCCAACAGCTGTATGCAGGGAAATGGTTCCTTTGCCTTCAAATGTCTAGGAATTTGCATTCCTATAAATAACATCATTAGGTTGGTTGGCTTTTAATGATACTTTTGCATGGAAAACCTCTCAAAACCAGAAATCTAGAGATGACAGTTGTCATAAAGATTATGTTAAATACACTTTTACAAAAACAGCAGTGGACAAACATGCTTTCTAGAGAAATGGGTTGTAAGAGTGTATCAGTGCATGCCTATCACAAGATATATTTAAAAGCATGTCTTTTGTATTGATACTTCCCTGTATGTTCCACGTACAGAAAATGGCTCAGAAAAGATCTCCTGAAAGGCTGATTTCCTTCTAAGACTATTCTGTATTTTGTGTATACCTCCACATGCCCTTCCCTTCTTTGAAGACAACTGTGTACACAGCACAAGTTCATTATTGATTCCTTGCTAGACTCCACATGGATTCGGTCATTAACAGCACAAAGCACCTATCCACACAAATGTGTCATTGTATTTTCAGTATTCAATAGCAAAACATGCAGGTATCATTTCCAAATACAGTATTCTCAAGAAAATATGTTTAAAAATTGTTTCATTCACTAATAGGCTGCCACACAACTAATAAAAATGATTAATCTAAGGAAAACAGCTCCTAATAAATAAAATGTTCATGTTTCATCTCTCACCTAATTTTGTGAATTCTACTTCCAATACTGTAGAAAGCTCTCTGAAAAGCAATCTCACTAAAAATTTTTAACAAATACACACTTTCTTCCTATTAAATTTCCCTGCATCTAGTTTGGGAAAAAAAAAAGAGAGACTGTGAGAAAGCACGTACACCCTATTTATTGCATATTGCTTATCCAGTATATTGTCTGTAATGGTCAGAATACGACTTTGGTCCTTAGAACTAGACCAGAACTACACTGTGATGACTAATTTTATTCCTCAGAAGAAATTAAATTTTTATCTTTCACACCTTGGTACACCTTATTTGGCACAGAACTTATGATATTTCAAAAAGTTCAGGAACACTGCAAAGGAAACTAGAGAGTTGAATTTTCTGTTTCATTTCTTTCCACTGGGGCTAGCATGTAAGTTCACACTTCCATTCTAAAGATAGCTTACATCAAGACTGACACAACAGACTTACGTTCACCCTGAACGATAAGTAATTCACTTTTCTTCTTATGCTTGTACTCACAGACAACCTCTGCTAAAGAAACAGCCTAGCAAGTAAGCATGCTGGCACCAGAAATGCTTTCAAGCTTTTCTGACCTCACATGTTCAGCAGATTTGGTCACAGCTGCATTCATTTTTACGAAGTACACATGAAAAAGATGTCACGTAGCTATAGCTGTGAAATATTTTCATTATTGCACTCAGAGAGTAATCTAGGAGAGTAATTCTAGGAAACTAACAGAATTGAGTGTAAATATGAAGTGCAACATTAGCCTAGTATTGGCATCCAAAATTTAAGATTTTGGGCTTAAATGGCAAACACTGCAACTTGGGTATGTGGTGTAGAACAGCGAAGCTCAGCCTACAGCATTGAAAGCAGGCTAAGATGTATTTGTGTCTAGACACACAATGGTCAAAACCTTCTCTAGCAAGAAGAGCAGCTTAACACCAGGCTCAGAGTGTTTTAGAGAGCTCCTCACAGAGTTTACTTGCAGCTGATGTAATTAACATGGAGTTGCAAATCCTTTATGTTCCAATCAGTTACACATCTTATGGTGGGTCTGAAGCAACTCAGAGGAAGCTTAAACTGTGATCCAAACTGCTCAGGAAGCCACCCCTTTGGTCTTATCTAAAAGTCAGATAAAATCTCCTTTGTCTGAAGAAGAAACCTGAGTTGTTGTCATCTGCATCCACATTTAGAGCTACAGATTAGACAGGAATTTTGTATGGTGTAGTTATGCAGATGAGTAATATTTTAAGAAGGATTTTTATCTCCACTTAAGAATGGAGGAAGCTGGTATCTTTTTGCATTATTAGTTTCTGAGCCTCCCTGGTTCAATAAAATACTACAATAACTGATTGTTTTACCACAAAAGGCCTTTCTTCACCACTGGAATACCCGAAAGTATCTATTGTTTCTACTGAGGCACAAGAAAAGAGGCTGGATAAGGGATGCCAGCAGTGAGAGGAAAGATCTAAGGAAGTGAAGATCCACATGAAATCAATGTTAAAACACCCTTTCAAAAAAAATCTGTTTAAATATTTATAAAATGTCAAGATTAGATAATTTGTAAATTAGTTCTTTTGTTTGAGATGGGTCACTCAGAGTATCACCGATTTGGATTTTTTTAGGCAGACAAGCGAAGATGAAAAGTTTGGGGGTTTTTTCTGTGCTAAAAGGGTGTTAGTGACTGTCAACAAGTATATCTCTGATCTCCACTGGGCAAATAATTCCAGCAGCTAGCAACTGAGGTCTTGCACACAAATCTCAGCTCCTGAAAGACTGGAAAGCCATGCAGGAAGGAGGGATTTTAAATAGCAGTCTGGTTCCAGGCAGGATCAAAGACAGAGCTCTTAGAGAATAAGGTTGTTTGTAAAGTAATGTGTATTTTATTATTTTTATTAATTTACTTTAGGAAATTACCTACTATTTTTACTGTACTCTAACAGCTGGAATACATCTATGGTTTTTGCTACAATGCTCACATTTTACAAATAAGTAGTGGTATTTCTTCCTGGCCTAAGGCAACCCAGCAAAGCCTTGAACCAGGAAAACCTGTCTGGATCAAGGACACACCAGTGTTGGAGTGTGAACCAAATTACACTGCATCACCACCCTGACAGAAGTAAACAGCAGCATTTCTCAGGCAACATGGCACAGTGCAAAACTGGAGGAGGTTATTAAAAACAAAGTTTCTCAAACAAGACAAAAATCTTCTCCTTTTTCCAAGGATTAAAAAAAGACTGTGTGGTCTTTTGTCATTATAACACCACAAAATGAAGAGGAATGTGGAACCAACCCCTTATTATGAAACAATCAAGCAACAACTTCTCTTTCTCAGTTTGTCACTAAAGGCTACACATGTTCTAATGAAGCAAAAATTAGCTATTTTGGATTTAAGACAATGTAATTTCAGTGATGTTCCTTTGTTACTTTTACTGACAATTTATTTAAAGCACGATGCAGTTGAGTGATGTGAATTCTCAGTGCCTGCTGAAAACTGGACAAAGTTAGGGTAAATACCTTAAGATATTAAGAGTCTCTGGTGAGGACAGAATTATCATTTAAGCACACATCAAACAGAGATGCTATTAGATTCCAGAATGAGAAAAGTTTTGTGTCTGTTAAAGAAAGTAATTCTAAAACCCTGTACAGAAGAATGAATTACTCAAATTGCAAACCACTTGTTTTAATGAGAACAAATAGTCTACTGTGCTTGGAACCATTATTTTAAAAGGATTAAAGCACTATTTTGTATGAGAATCAACTCTATCTTGATTGTTTTGTCTATCTTAGAGATAAACAGACTGGATTGTTTGCAACCATAAACTACCCAGAACTCTATGGTTAGGCAAAGACAGCACCGAATCAGAGGCTGTCAAAGAATATGTAAATTTGACAGGTGGCAATCCAGCTCTCAAACTGATAAATGCAGTACTTCGGTTTTTATGGCATTGCTTTTGCTAAACCTGGAGACTAGATATTAAAATATAGAATGCTAGATCACAGTCCGAGATTACAGGAGGAAGGACCAACTGAATAAACTGCATCTCTGTGTCACCAAGAACTTTGATAAATATTCAAAGTGAGTTTTTGTATTTGAATTAAAGTTTCTCCACTAGTTGTTCATATTTTCTGTGCACTGAAAATACTGAAATGTGAAAATAAGCACATGGGAGGTCAAAAGCTGCAAGTCATTCAAAGATGGCTATCCTTAGTACACCAATGAATGAAGATCCAGAATACTGGAAATCCAGAAAGATTTTCTATTCCTATTTGTTTTGGGAATAAAAACTTTCCCTTCAGGAATACACACTTCAATATTCTTACAAGCAAGACAAGAGACTTCTTCTCTTAAAACATATTACATCATAAGTGGAAGAGAGCGTTTACCTTCACTAACAAAACCACAGCCATCAGTCACAGTGCAGTGATTCTCCTTTACTCAGCACTCATCTGAGACTCTGCATGCAGTTCTTCATAGTTCCAGTACAGAACAGATGTTCAGAAACTGAGGGGAGTTCAGTATCATCTGAATGGGCATCATCTGTATGCACCACATGTGAAGAGACACTAGAAGTTGGTTTGCTTACTTTGGAACAGAGTTAAGAATGGGGAATCTAACTCCAGTCCCATATGTAATAATTTTAGAAATTAAAATGTATCTCTGTGACAGGTGTTTTTAGTTTATCTTGTTAAATACTATAGATCTTATCTCTCTAGAGCATTCACCTTATAACAAAGAATGATGTTTGGCAACAAATAATAACAATCCCTTTGCTGATGAATTGACAAGGAATACAATTCCAATCCATCCATGTGCATTCAATTTCTCCAAATAATTCTCACAGAGATTTGACCCACATAAAACTCCTAGAAGTTGGCCACACCTTTTAGATGGCCACTGTTCTTCACTCTTAGAAGACCTAGATCTGGATGCACAAGGATATTGACTGAAAAGCAGTGAGAGTAGACAGATGATCTAGATAACTTGCTAGTAGGCTAGTAAACTTCACAAGTGACAAGGTTACTGAATGGTCAGTCTTGGGATCTGAAGACTTGCTGGCCTCTTGTTTATCTACACCAGTTTAAAATGGTTGCAACTGGAACGTGATTAAACACTTTTAAACTATACTAAAGTATTCCAGCACAAACTTCAATAGTTCTGAAACTTTAAAAAGAGTATAAAGCATCCATAAAGATCAAGTATAGAACTGAATACCCAAAGGATCCAGAGATCTTGGATAAAAAAATCACCACTTATTAGTCAGTTACATCTCCAGACACCAACATTCAGAGCATCACATAGCCATAGGGCTCTTGGCGCAGAATCACAATGCTATTGTAAGATAATACAAGGCACTAGATTAGCTTCAGCAGTTAAAATGTGTTTAATAGAAAGTCAATACATTAATTTTGCATTAATGGTTGCACAGCCCATTCTCTCAGAACTTAAGACAGCATAAAAACACAAGGCTGGTATAAACTCCGTATTAGTTGTATATATTTTAAATAATGTGACTGAATGGCTATCATGTACCCAACATTAGAATTCATCTGTGAGCAATCCAGTAGTGCAGAGACAAGGTATTAATGATTGCGAAATTGTGCCTTGACTCCATGGCGTTAACTTAATTGTGAAACCGTGGCATTAGACTTAATTTATTTCACAGCCAGGTACTGACCAGCTGTGAATTGAATTGAAAATGCTATTTACAGGCCAGTATGCAGCAATATTTCCAAGCAAACAAGAGACCGAAGAGCTGAAGATAAATATCAAAATGGGGCTGTAAATTACCTTGCTGAAAGCTCTTACCCCAAAACTGCCAGGAATATTTCACTACTCTAAAGCCATAAAAAAAGGAATCTCATGTGGCATTATTCACAGGATAATAATAACAATGGTTACTAGAAAATGCTCTATTTTCTACACTACTCTTTAATGCAGCATAGCATCATGTCCCTAATATTGCATTTTCCTGTATAATGATTTTGCTAACACTATTTTATGGAAACCAAGAAACACTAATCACTGATGGACATTTATGTTCAAAATCTACACGGACTAACAAAATTTTAAGGCAATTTAGTTACTTCATAAAATCCCAGCATCTCACTGCTTCTAGAAAAAGCTCCAAATTTTTTTCTGATTGAGTGACTACAGTTGAAAGTGCAAAATAATGCAAGGATTTTAAAACAAAAATATAACTTTGTCCCAAATCCTGTTTTTCAACCTGACTATGGCGGTTTAAATATGCAATGGCTTCATAGCCAAGAAAACGTGTGAAATCAATTGTGACTGGGGATTGCAAAGAATGCAGATCAATCTAGAAATAACACAGACCTTGGAAAAAACAGACCTTGGGATCAAGAGCCTGCAACAGTGGCTGCTGTCCAGGCCTGACATCACTCTGTACTCTTAGAGCCAAAAGGAAAAGACAGTCCTTCTTTCACCATCCCTGTAATTCCCAATTAGATGATACCTGAGCTTTGATTACAGCCTGTCCCTGTATTTCTAAACTACCACATTGGCAGCTGTGCAAAATGAGGTAGAGAGTCTCAGTTATAACCCACAGGATGCCAAAAAAAAATTGAAATTCACATGTTTTATTGATCTGAACACAATCAGAGAGAAATAAACTACTCATTGTGCTGGGTTTAGCTGGGGTAGTTAATTTTCTTCACAGTGGCTGGTATGCGTCTGTGTTTTGGATTGGTGCTGAACAGGGTTGATAATATAGAAAGCGGTGGTTTTGTTATTGTTGAGCAGTGTTTACACAGAGCCAAGGCTTTTCTGCTTTTCATATTGCCATGCTGGCAAGGAAACTGGGGGTACATGGGAGGCTGGGAGGAGTCACAGCCTGGACAGGTGACCCAAACTGACCATATGACACCATGCTCAGTATATGAAGCGGAGGGGACAAAGAGGAAGGGGGAGGACATTTGGAGTGATGGCATTTGTCTTTCCAGGTCACTGTTATGTGTGATGGGGCCCTGCTCTGCTGGAGAGGCTGAACACCTGCCTGCCTGTGGGAAGCAGTGAACTAATTTGTTTTGCTTTGTGTGTGTGGCCTTCCCTTTCCCTATTAAAGTGTCTTTATCTCAACCCACAAGTTTTCTAGTTTTCACCCGATCCTGCTGGTGGGGGAGTGGGCGAGCGGCTGCATGGGGTTTGGTGTTGGCTGGGGGGAAACCATGACTCTCATGCAAAGAGGAAGGCAAGACTTAGTACAGGTAGTAAACACTGTTCTTCTATATGTGTGTTTGAACAGCTGGGCATGAAGAGAAGGGTAGCCTTCTTATGTATTGGGAACAACAGAACTGCAAAATAACAATGTATAATACAGAAATGGTGAAACAGAGGCCAACCATTCTTACAGTAAGAAACATTCGTTGCTTTTTTTACTGAAAGGGACTGACAATGGCAGATACCATTATATGTTTTTTTTTTCTACCTGTGAAAAGGAATGTTGAGGGACTAAGGTGATAGACCAGCATAAAGTCCGTATATTAAAAAAAACATACCTACAGTCAGCTTATTCCTACTGAATAAGGATTTCACTAGAATGCTTCACTAGTACCATAGATAATTTTTTAAAAGATTTTTTTTTAAAAAGTTAAGTAGAAATATTATGTTTTGCAGTGACAAAAACTTTCTGCTCCATTGGTGCAATAAATTTATTTAATGCCTTCAACTAAGTAAACAAATTTTAAGAATCTCTTATTCACTTGATGTTAGGGTCTAAAAGCATGCCCAGTACTTCCAGTAAAGCTACTTTTCAGTGAACTGCTGTGAATGTTTTATTATTTGAGCCTTTTTTGTAGTTGCTCTACAGTGAATTGCAGTGAACTTGTCATTTGGGCTTTTTAATTTTTATTTTTTTTTGGGTCCCCTATCAGGAAGCCTATCCCTGCTATATCAGAAGTGGGTCCTTCTATACTACTTTTATCTATTATCAAAGGAAAAGAACTTTCCTAAAAGCTGTGGATAAATATATGCAGCATTCATTACTGAAATTCTTGTATTCTGTTCTTTCAAACATTTCTTTAAATTCAAGCTTTTTTGAATAACAGGGAGGAAAGGGCACCTGAAATAAGTAAACTAACTTTAGAGATAATTTTTAAACAAAAATTAGATGTGCTTGTGGCCATCTGCACTTTATGTAAATGCTTATCCTAAAATAATTTTATTATGGTTAAGATATATTTCAGTGGACAAAGTGAAGGGAATGGGACAGGGTAAAAGTATGAGATTTTAGTGTATGCACTGAATTAATACTACACCAGTGTAGACTAAAAGAGCTACAGTGGTAAATGCAACTGTATAAAAATGTATGTATATAAGCTTTCCAGCACCCCTGAGAATTTACAGCAATATACTACATTTGTTCACAGGTTTGTGTGTCATCTACAGCCCAGCATGAGGTTAGACTGGCTATACAGCCTAATGCTTTCTTGATAAGTTTACCTAGCCATGGCTCCAGTGTTCAGTTCTCGCTTTCACAGAAAGATGAAATGACTTGCAAATGCTTCTGCTGACTTAATTTTCATCTTGATCCTCAACAGTAATAGCTGAAGTTTTTGAAGTGGCACTTCAGAAAAAGCTTGGGAGACTATAAGAGTGGTAACTTGCCTCATACATAATTTCCTACTGGCAGTTTACATTTTTTATTAGGAGTAAAGTGCAAATTTGTAGAAGTGAGTGGTAAATTCAGTTTCCTCACAGTGTAGTGAACAGTCACAACAGCTTGACTCTTGAGATATTTTTATTTATTTTCAATCCAGGCTTGTACATGTTTCACATGAGAGATGATTTGAATTTCTATACTACCTAGGTTCTACTTTCACACTGCAACAGAAATGTTAAATCACACAACATAATATTTTCTTGTGGCCCTCTATATAATTCTTAAAAAGAAACCCATGCCTACAATATGAAAAAATTTCTATAAAAAAATTTGGACTGAAACCTCATTTGAAAATTACTTGCTCTTCAAAAAATCCAATTAATTAAGAAGCAGGTTTTAGGCAAATCCATCTGTCCATTCCAAAAGACAATTAATATATTTGCCCAGAACATTAAATCTTACATGGCCACAGAAGTATCGACACTCAATTCAATACTGCACCACCTTGCTAGAGGGAAAATGTAGAATAGCTCTTCTGTAAACCCTATTAAAAATGTATGAGATATTTTTTATTTTGTAACATTTAATTTTTTAATCCATAACCCTTAAATGTCATGCAGACTAAAAACCAACATGCATTCTAAGCAAAGTAGATTAGAAGCAGGCAGCATGTATTAATAACAATGGGGCTGTACAGCAAGTGGACTGACAATATGAATTTTCTCAATATGCAACCCTTTTGTCCCAAAATACTTCCATGGCAATTGTGACACATGTATTTTATACTATCGGGAAAAAATAAATAAGTATTTTCATCACAGAAGCACAGACTGGCTTGCGTTGGAAGAGACCTTAAAGATCATCTAGTTTCAACTCCTCTGCCAGGGGACAAGGACACCAGTCACTAGATCAGGTTGCTCAGGACCCCGTCGAACCCAGCCTTGAACACTTACAGAGATGGAAAATGCAACAGAAGGATTTTCTGTTGCAATACCAGAAAACCACAGGCATATTTAAAGTTTGACTCCATTCCTAATCCAAGGAGATCCTAAAGCCCTGGTCCCAAAGCCCTTCAAAAACTTACTTCTCAAAATTGAAATCACCTCAACAGTCCAGAAAGAAACACCATTTGTCATGCTCTGCTAACCATAATTTCAACTCCATTTATATTCAACCAATTCCAATCAGTACCCTTTCTTCAGACTCTCTCTTCTCCCTTCATGTGTGTGTAGTTAAGTTTTTCAAACACTTTCGGACTGCTGTCAAAGGCACCCAAAACTGACCCTTAAAACAGGGTGTCTGGCCTTCAAAAGTCATCAACCATTAATTTATTTTTCAAAACTCTACAGTATCAAAAGAACCCTTGCATGCATGTCTGTTTAACTGACAAAATAACTGACACTCTTTGTCATTACAATGTTTGTTTAGTGTTACAGAATACGTCAAACTGGTTCTTCAGTTTAATTCTATCTCAGAAAACAAAACGTGATGAATTCTCAAGCAAGTCACACCATGGATCAGAACGCCAGCAATTATGGAACAAAAAGATTTGTAATGACAAAGGTAGAGGAAATGAGTAGGCAAAGCTTCCCTAAAAAGATAATTAGCTTTCCAGATTGAAAAAAGTATACAACATTTTCAGATTTCTTCTGTTACACTCTGTACATTCTGAAACAAATGACTTTTAAGGTAGTGCATGAGCATCCCCATCAGACACCCTTCCAGATCCCAATTGGATTTCTTGAGTCTCACGTGGGTATACTTGTCTAATAACCCTCAACAGACCCCTATTAATTTGCTTGTCACATTTTTCCTTAAATTCAGGTAAAATGTTTGCACCCAATTTTTGGGCAAGCCTTTCCAAGGGACTATTACATATGTGACTGTACCAAAATTTCAGCTTCAATTAAAAACAGATCCTGACATATCATCTCAGTTTATAAAGTTAGTATGAGTCAATGACAGTTATATTGCTAATCTCAGTAAATGCTTTATGTCCATCTGTTAACTGTCAAATTGAGAGGAATATATTAAGATGCTACCTAAAGGTTACAGTACATTTCATCCACTCAGCTTTAGAAAGATGTATTTTATAATGCAATAACAAGGGATTTGCTTTAATTCCCAAGGTACCTTATCTCTCAATTCATTTTTTTTCCATCTTCAGTTTCTCATTACTGAAGAATCTAATTTTCTCTCTACACACAGAACTCATGATTTGTGAGTCTTTCGCTTCCTTTCAGAAAAAAAGAAGATGCTTAATTCCAGGAATGGGCAAAATATGACTTTGGAATGTGAATGAACTCTAGAAAAGCGCAATTTCCTGCATTTAGTTGTTATCAATATAAAATTACTAAAAGTAAGAATCTACATTGAGTCTGAAGAAAATATTTTATTCTGAAAAAAATATTTATTTTTGTGATTGTTATGAACTTGCATTGGTAAAGAAATGATTAATGCTCATCATTAACCCTCTTGCAAACATGTATTCTTTTCTAAATTATTTTTTTCCAACACCTGGATAACTCCTTCAATTTTGCATTCCCATTCCTAAACGGGAAACCTCCATTTTATTAAACATTTTTTTTTCTTTGGAGTTAGGAATTCCAGAACATTATATTAACTATAAGTAAACATAAAGTACAATAATTAATTCAATTGCAGTTTCTTCAGAGTAAGTACATATTATTTCTTTTACACTTAACACTTTGCAAATTTAAGAACCCAATGATTCATGTTATTATCAAATAATGGATATGTTAACTATTATTAAATAATAAACTTATTATTATTAAATTTACAATAAAAATTTAAGTAGCAGCAGAACTACTACTAAAAATCATAGTCAGACTGCAAAAAGGATGCAACTGATTTATTTTTCTGCTGCCAAAATTCCCACCCCATCTTTAGATAATAAAATATACTTCCTTCCTTGAACAAACCCCCTATGCAAGGTTATCACTTCAATTCATCTGCTTACTCTATTTATTTCATAAAAATGTAGTCTGTTGCAATACTGTAGAAAATTCTCAGCAACCTGCTTCCAAACACTAGACACTGTCCAAATGTGTCTAAATACGCTTCAAGAGTTCATTTGCCTTTAGGTGACAGTATATTAGATTATTGTAAAAAAACATTTCCATCCAGACAAATCTGGTAATGACTTGCAATAGTTGCCAGATGTTTAACAGCTTATGTTAAAAGAACAGCTCATCTCTACGCATTTGCAACTGATTAAAGCTGCTCAGTATAGAAGAGTTCAGCTGACATGCTTTTATCCACAGAGATTAAACTGGGTAAGGTGAGGCAACTTCTCAAATCCACAAAGACTTTCAGGTAGAATATAGATGTTACATAGCTCAGCCTCTTCAAACCACTGCAAAGTTGATATGCAACCACACGGTAGGAAGTACCATTACCAAGCCATCCCAAAACTGAATGCGCAGCAGATTTTCTTTCTTCTATCAAAATTTCAGAAAGAGCTTTTTTTCAACAACTTGTCTGAATTTAGTTTGAAGTTCCTATTTCTTGAAAGAAAAATAAGTTTTTAATTCAAAATACTGTTTATAGCACACAAAATACCGTGTAGTTGTTTTGCTTGTTGTCAGGGGTTTGTTTATTTGTTTCTGAACCAAAGCAATTTATCTAAAGACATACGAGTGGACTATTCACGGTTTTTAATCTTATTTGGAATTTATAGTAATAGATAAGAGTAATATTGGAACTTTCACATATATTAACATTTAAATCCAGTTTATTTACTTTCTAAGTTTGTATCTTTTTCCCACTGTAAGCAACACGATGTGTTTCATTGAGGCTTCTGTTTATCATCTAAAACTTCTAATTAGGAACAAAGAAATATTTTCATCACCTTTATCAGAATTCTGTGATTTTTTTGCTTGTAATTGTATTAAGATCACTCCAATTAACACTGAGGTTTTAAATAAACACTTAAACTTACATAGACTTATGCTCACTGCTTTTTTGTCAGAAATAAACAATAGGCAAGCTTATTATTCTCCTAATATGAAAAAAAAAAAACAAAGACAACACTATAAAACCATAATTTACTCTGATGACTTGAGGAGTCATAAAATAACACTCAATGTTTACCATTCTGCAGGAAAGCAGAGAAAAAAGACATAAAAGAGGAAAAGTCTGCAAGACACATATTCTACATACAGGGAAATATTTAAAGATGCTGAAAGTGATTTTCTCTCTCTGAGTATCTGTCACAGCACTTTTCAGGAACAGTATCTATACTTATGCAATTGTTAATATTAGCATAACAGTTCTCTAAATTTATTCTGGCTCAAGCCTGTTATACTCATAAAATTCAATAAACAGCAGCACAGTTCTAGCTGAAGATCTTGCTGTGTCTCCTCAGCTGCCTATGCAACAATCTCAAACACAGCCTGCAGAGAAAATCTTTGTTCTTCATTTAGCAAACTTTTCTTCACTGACAGCTTTAGTTTCTTCTTTTTGTCTTTGCAGTGAAGAAAACAAAGAACTTGTTGAATGTGTATTATTGCCTTAGTCCTTGTGCACAGAAGTAGTTTAGTATTTGATAACTCTGCAAATTTACTGGCATTTGTGTAACAAAAAACCAGCTCAACGTTCGGACAGCTTACGATTTCATAGTACATCTGTAGAATTCATACATAATATACACTTTTCTGAGGTTCATCCAAATAAAAGGAACTGAACAGCAATCTGCGCTGATGACATGGAGTAAGCTTAGCTAGAAAATTTAATGCTGCATCTGATATCATGTGAGAATTATAGTGCAATAGCTAGTTTGCATATTTAGAAAGTTCACCCCTCATGAATGGTCTTTGCAAATCTAGTGCCTATATATGCACAGAAATACTATATTTAGTCTTCTACATCATCAAGCATGAAGCGTGCAAGGCATCTAAAATGAGAAAGGGAATACTGATCCTAAGGAATACCGAACACTTCATATTTAGCACTACATTACTGTTATAATCCTTTACATCTAAATGTAGAGAAAAGTGACGGTATAAAGAGCAGGGAGAATATCAATTGATTATTGAGGTGCTTTCAGATGGTTTGCCTTGGCTCCCCCAAACCCTTTCACACTGCAGGATTCCTTAAGGTTATTATAAAGCATTGATAGAACAGGAGCTGAAATACTACTGAGAGAGAAAGATGTCAGTGTAAAAGAACACTGGAATGAAAACAAATGGACGTAAATATTCAGCTCAAATTCAAATGAAGGTTTCTAAACACAGGGACAGAGAAGCCTGGAAGAGTCATGCCATCACAGTAATGGGACCAAAAATCTGAACCAATTTTATAATGAGGATCCAGAGAATTTATGAAGTTGCTACATGACAGAGCAATCTACTAAAAGCAAGGAAATAATAGCACAGGTATCACTTCTAGTTCCAGATTCTCAAATTCTAATCCAAAGAATAATGCACCCAAAATCAGAAGTAATTTCTGAGTGCCGTAACACTAGATATATTAGAATAAAGCAACTTTCAGAAGTATTATAAAATATTAGTTTCTCGAAGCATTCTAAATGTTAAGGCACGTTAAAATTAAGCCCAAAATGCACTGGATATGGACAGCTAAGGTCAGCTAATGCCACAAACTTCCCTTGAATCTTAAAACCATGAAGCTCAAGACTTTACAAACAAGCAGCCATACCTTGCTCTCTGCTTATTACTTACAATGCCGTTGCTAATACGACCCAATATGACATAAAGCTTTCAGTTCTACATCTAACACATTATCAATAGCAACATGTTCCTCAACTTCATCGCACCTGCAAAATCTCCAAAGCAGCTTTGTACTATTGTGAAGTGACAGAATAGTGTATCGGATTGTCACACAGTTCATTTGTTTCTTTTGCTTCAGTATATGTGACAGCTAATAAGATAAATATCCCCTCAGCCCAGACTCTCAGTTTAGTGTAGTATCCCCAAGATTACTGGGTAGGCTAGCCAGCATCTCTCCCACACCTAATTTTCCATCAAACATTCTAAACCATGTTACACTAAGTAATGTCAGAAATAGCTTAAGGGAATATTGTGTATTGTCATTGTGAAACGGGCACAGCAGGTTACTTCAGAGAATAATCTCTTTCATTAAATTTTTAAGAAGTGACATATCATTAGATGATTCATTCCCTGCAATCTGTATTGTTTTGTAAAATAACTGAAAAAGGAGTTCATTGATCCATGCTTTACTTTTTTTCCCATTAATTCTCTTGGGTGCAGAGGAAAGGGAGTCTTCAAAACTCTGAGAAGCAGTTTGTTTTATTCCTGTATTTGAGTCCCAAAAGGGCCAATCTGCAGCTAAATGAACACAGAATATTTAATTTGCTACCATCATAGGACTGATTTCTATATGACAGAAAGAAAACATTCCCAGTCAACTCTTGTCCAAACTGAAAATCTCCAATTTCCTATCTGTTTCCATCTTACCTCATCTCATCTCCTACAGCCTATTGCTTCTGCACCTTTTCTTAATTCAAATTTTTCTTTAAACACAATCTTCTGATGCTTTTTTTCGGATGCAAAACAGAAACTAATTTTAATTTTCTTTTTTCACTTTCATTCTGTTAATGGATATAAAAAGAACATTTAAACTGTTTTGCTGAATTTAGGAGACTTTGTAGAAGGATCCTGTCACACTTCAGTAATTACGTATAACTAAACAATCTGTACTTGAGTTAAAACAAGTGTCATTATTTCTCATTAAAGTTTCCACAAATAGTAAGAAAAGTTGCACATTCCTCAAGAATTGCTTTGAAAACCGAGGACCTGAGTGAGGCCCATTCTGATTTCTAAAAAGAAGATCTGTAAAAAAGTGATGTGTAGTATGATCTTTGGTATTCTTAGGGTTTTTTTATTTAGAAGAAAGAGGAGCTATAAACAAAACAATGGCAAAGTTCATTCCTGCAAATTCTTTGTCGGGTGCACGTCTGTATGAACAAATATGGAGTAAGTAGTAACTTCACATATTAGAGAGGATGACACTGCGCAAATTAAAGAAGACATTGTGCAAATTCAAGCTAAGTGGTTCATGCAAGCCACAGCTTAGGATCATGTCTGAATAATTTCTTTTAAATGGTGAAAATGAAAAGGGACATTGTGCTTTCAAAAATATTTAGAAAAGGGCAGTGTTCCTAAGCACATGTTGAGAGCTAACACTATATTAAACCACTAAACAAAATGCCTATCTTTACATGGTACTTACAAGGATCTCTCTGTTGGGAACAGCAGATGGAAAAGAGGCAAAATGTGTAAAAAATACATTATAAATTTGACACAAAAGAAAGGAACAGTACCAGCACGTAAGAACAATTTAGAGTTTAAAAAATCTGAACATGTCTTGAAATGGTCAGAATGACTAATTCTCTTCACAAACAGTTGCTGGTGAAAGATTTACAAAATATTATTATTATTATTATTATTATTATTATTATTATTACTATTACTATTACTATTACTACTATTATATAATTAACATTTCAATATTCTACTACTACTACTATTTTTATATAAATGACATTTTAATATTGTCCTTCACTTTAAATCAAAAAAAAACCCTTTCCTGTTTCAGTATCCCTAGATGTGGATACTTAAATGACCACCGCAGCTCATAGGACAATGAATTATGTAGTATTAGACTCCAACGTGCACTTAGTACTAAAGTACTGGATTTGCATAGAGGCACACAAAAAAGGATGAAGTAGAACAGGAAAGGGGGCCTTTTCCCGTTGGCCACCTGCTATTTCTGCCTCCTCCATGGCTATCTTTCCTACTCTGAATAATAAATCTGTTCTACCACATTACAGTAATAACTTTTCAAAACAACCACTTTAAGATCTGACATTTCCAAATAGAAATATCAATTCCAGGCAGAGAGGGGAGGAGAAAGAAGGGGAGATAATCTAATGCGAGTAGCAATCCATTTGGGTTTTTTATTTGTTCACTCTTGATGTGCTTTGGGATATATTGTTTAATTAATATTACACAAAGATAACAACTGTGCTCAAGGTAATCCTTGTAAAAATTTAGTCAGGAACATGCACAGTGATCATGCTTTGATTGCAAGCAGGTTTCATCAAGCTTTACAATGTATTTGGAAATAGGACAAACTGTTCTCCCCTTCTCTGGTATGCTAGTAATTTAAATAAAATAATTAATTGAAGTAAAGTTTTTGCCATGAAACTCTGTAGTTTTAAAAAACTTTAAACTAGGAGCTTAGAAGTTGAACAAATATTCAGGAACAGAAATGTAAGCATGAAAATGTTTGAGACTTCAGCTACTGAATATAGGAGAACACCTTGGATGGCATACCACCTTACAAATTGTTGATTGTGATCTGCCACAGGATAAATCAGGATTAAAATGTGAGGAGAATTAAAAATTATGCACAACCTCTTTCTTTTACACAATATTTTTCTTCTCTCTCAAATTTTCAAAAAAAGTTCAAAATGAACTGCAAAACATTTTGTACTGTTTCAAGCTTCTTCTTGGAAACCAAAGACCCAAATCCTTATTTCTTCTGGATATTCTGGTTTTCTGGTCTGACTTCAGAAATAAACAGTATTGTAAACATACAGATGCCAAGAAGGTATCACCAACCTCCTAACTCCTAAATTTATTTTCTTCTTTAGGCTAAAAGAATTCAAACTTTTAATACAACAGATCAAGAATGTTCCAGTATAGCAACTTTCTGCTAGAAAATGCTCAATTTGACATGTCCCTGCAGAAAATTTTAATTCTAACTAAAGCTTAGCTAGAAGCCTGTTTGCTCTTCTGGCAGCTCCTCTGGGAGCACCCTCCTGGGGTCTGAAGACTGTCAAGGACATAAGGCCAATGAAGTTCCCACATTTTCTACCAATCCAGATGGTTTCTGCAGAGCAAAAGTAATGAGACACAAACAGCTTGGGATTTCCAAACCTGTGCCATCCATGGCTTGTGAACAATGAAGATACTGGAATTTCTGAGTTCTGGGCCTAAAAGCAGCAGCATCAGAGCCTGCTAGAAGCTTTGGCTTCCAAGATCTTGCCAAGAAGATTTCTGGTGGCCAAGCCAGATCCTCAAGGCTATCAGTGCTTCGGGATGGCAGCTGGCCAAACACCTGCTAGTCCATCATACAGGTTAGGGTGCAAAGTCTTCCAGGTTATCTTGGAGTCTGATAAGCTCCTTTGCAAGAAACCAAGATCCCTATCTTTACGTGATTTTCCCACACCTACTGCTAGACCCGAACAAGACTTTGTAGTTATTACAGTGCTCAGCCTGCTTGATGAAGACAACTGCCTTTTGTTGCAAAGAACGAAGTATGGCAAGTACCTGCTAGGATCTTTTCTCTCCACCTGCCTGTCTGCACTGGGACTTGATTTCATATCTGCAATGCTGCAAATTGAACCGCAATTGTGTTATCATCCAAGAGAACCAGTCTGTCACTTAAAATTTGGGTTTGGACACAAAATTCAGGCTGGTTTTAGTTACACTGCAGTTAAAACATAACAGAAAAAGACATTATACATATTATGATGTGTAGTATCCAGAAATCCTGACCCATTCTGTATGAAATACTTACCAACCAAATCTGAAGGTTAAAATCAAAGAATAGATGAATAAACAACTATTCATTAAATAATAGATTACTTTTGGCATTATCATATAAAATGGACTGAATAAGCCTAAAAAAAAAAAAAAAAAAAAAAAAAAAAAAAAAAAAAAAAAAAAAAAAAAAAAAAAAAAAAAAAAAAAAAAAAAAAAGCCTTACAGTCAGGCATTGTATCTGTTGCAATGTGAGCAACATATAAACAGCTTAAAAAGAGTAATAAAATAATCATCTTCTGAGCACAGGCAGTAAACCAGGAAAAATATGGTGGTTTCTTAAGCAAAATAAGTTTTGAAATGAAGTAGAAGTACACTATGCTGAAAATTAATGAGAAGCTGGTGAGGTGTCCAGTAATGATGCATTTCAATAAGCAATTTGGCTAGAATTTGCAGTCATCTGTGAATAATTTATCAAATTGGGTAAAGCAGCTCAAAGGACCATGCTGGCTAAAAACTGCTGAATATTTTTGCTGTGTTAAAATTCAAAGTCTTCCTCAGTTTCAGTTTCTTCTCTTCTAAATCCATAAAATCAATGAGAACATTCCAGTATGCTGCCTAGGTGAGAGCTGATCACAGACTTTATTTTTCCCAAAAATATTCCTAAATAAAGACTGTAAAAATGGAAAACAGAAGAAACAAAAATACAATCACTAAAGCATCATGTAAATTTACATTGAGACAGTATGCTCTTCACCAGTAGATTCCTACACATACCACAAAGTACAGTCTGCCTGAGGTTCAGGTACGCTTGCTTATCCCACAACTCATACAACCTCCTGCTCTTAGTAGCCATGCACATATATCATAACACAGTGTTCGTGTACTAACCACCTGGAATAAAAAAAAAACCCCTAAAAAACATAAGCGGTCTCTTTGCTGTTTGTCCCACTCTACACTCTACAGACAGTGAGAAAGAATTTCCAGACTCCTTTTGGATGGAATTCGGAGGTTGTATTCAGACTGACTTCTTTCGGGATTTGACATTTGAATATTTTCAATTCTAGCCTTACTGGACAGAAGAAATAGAATCATAGAATGGTTTGGGTTTGAAGGGACCTTTAAACATCATCTAGTTCAACCCTCTGGAAATGAGCAGGGAGATCTCCAACTAGATAAGATTGCTCAGAGCCCTGTCCAACACCGAAGAAGAACAATAAATTCTAGTAGTTGTAAAAGAACTCACTCTGTAAAAGGTGTGAAAACCTTTTGCATCTTATCACTGTCCTATGATCAGTGTATTGCATATTTATTCCTGCAAACTGTACAGTCCAGGGCCATCACAAATAACCCTCCTGCCTCTCTAATTACAACATACTCTTATTTATACCATAGGGATTATTGTCCTTAGCAAGAATGCTTACCTGGAACTCAATGGTAAAGAGCAACCTATCTCAAACATTTTCAGAGTTGTGTTTTTTATTTTTCTATCGTAGTTTAACCCTCACTAACATGCCTTTACCCAAATACAAAAAACTCCAATATCTGCCACCCTGCCTTTAATACAATATAACTTTTTGCTATCCCTCAGTGACACAACTCATAAAAAACTCCCTTATTTCCCCAGTCCCAACAAAAGCCAAATTGAATCCAATTTGTAAAACTCCCATCTTTCCCCTAAATTTCTCAAATGCAACTTCCAGAAAGGGAATACTATCATCCTTTTACTGTTTACCCAGCTCTTGTAGTAATTCATAATAAAAAAAATAAAATTCAACCTTTAAAATTCAAGCATTCCACATGCTTGAACCAAAATCTTCAAGCCCAGCCCAACATGGAAAATATGTGAAAAACCTGTCTCTACTTTACAAAGCCTAGGGCCCACAGATGCCTTGATTGTTGTAGCTCTCCTCAAAATACTGAATATCAAGCTGAACAAAGAGCATACAGAAATGTTCAAAGTCTTTAGCTCAACAAAGCCAAATGACTCCAAATAAAAAATTTCCAGAATACTTAATTTATCAACAGAACACAATGGCCTTGCTCAGTATGCCATGGGCAAAATATGTTTTAAGATTAAGAAAAAATTAATTTTCCTAATTAAAAAACTCCAACAAAAACCCTCCACTTTACAACTTCAAGAGTAGAATACTGAAAAGGTCCTAAAGACTATTAATTAAAACACTTTGATTAATTTTGCTGAAGAAAGCATTCAGATTGCTGAATCCATGTAAAACAGAGCATTATAAGAATATTGAAGATAGTGAGAAAGAACTCACATTTCCACTAAGCAAAACAGTGTTTCCTGTGCACTTTTGAGTTTTTATATTAACAGGAGAAAAGAAAGTATCTGCTCAAGGAAAAAATATGCATGTATTTCTTTGTGGATCCCAGAATAAGTCTGAAAAAATTCTTACTGACTTAACCTGGTTTGGCAGTAGCAATCATTGCAATAATTTAAAAGACTGTATATATATATACATATATAAATATAAGAATATAAATACATGTTCTGAAACACATATATGCTACTACATATACACAGATGCTATTTCAAATTAGGTAAGTTCTACTAATGCAATCTACATTGCAGCATTCACAGGGAATAAAAGAATAGGAGCATGACGCAGCACCCCTCAACAGCTACTTTTAAAATGTTGTATTTGAAACGTAGCAAGTGGAATAAAGAAGTGGAAAGGAATACAATCTTAACTCATAGGTACATAGATCATGAGTTAATTCTATTAAAATGTGAATAGAATTGTGTCAAAATGAAGAATAATGCTGAACAAACTTCCTTCGCCATTCTGGTTAAGTGAATTAAACTTTTCTAGATGTATTCTCACTTGAGGCTCAAGAGTCCATTATGGATGTCTAAACCAAGGCTGGATAACATATGTCTTGTGGCTTTTTCATATTATCATTTTAATTTTAAAAATATCTCAAGAGGTGAAAAAGCACTAAAGATGAAAGTACTTCTATCAAACGAAAAAAGAAAGAAACCCTGCATAATTTAATTAGCTGAGAAACCAGAGCTTTGTTAAAAGCTGTAAATATAATAAAGATTAACACTCAGCCACAGGAAAAATCTCCCAGCATGCCTTTGAAGAAGGATATTTAAATTCACCGAAAGATCAATTACTGTTTGCAAGGATAACTATGAAAATTAATAGAGAGCATTGGCAAGCGTTGTTCTCATAATAAGCCGGCAAAGTACCATGGATAAAGTAATACAAAATGTTAAGACTTTGGAGACTACGGTTCTCCCAAAACACAGCCCAATCACATATAGAAAATGAACAGAGGAAGGGCATAACTGAGACCAAAGAAACGCAGTCCAGAAGTTAATATTCAATCCCTTGTTATGTTTTGGTATTAGTGAGTACTCAAAACTCAAGTTCAACATAAGTATTCTTCCTCAGCTGGCTCCTCTTAAGACCTCCCTTCCCTTAAGGAACTTCAAGCACTAACTCCTCTCCATCTGAATTACACCCTGTATGGATTTGCTGAGCCATGCACACAGGAATGAAGTGAGAGAACTTCAGCAGTTTATAGCTGGACCTAAAAAATTTATTTGAAATTTTTCTCTATTAGCACCTTCTTTCAGGTTTTCCTCTGAGTAGTGAAGATGGAAAAAAAAATAAGAAAAAAACGCTTTTTAAATCCTATGTTTTGAATTTTCTCAAAGCTCAGTCAGTGCAGTTCAAGTGTGCCCATGGTGTCTCAGATGCTTTTAGATTATACCTTAATCAATTAAAAACAATGTACTTACCACCTCTGCAAGGGGACTTTGGCTATGAAGTCAGGGAGCTGCCAACAGTCCCTGGGAATGGTTCAGTGACAAGAGTTCATGGATAGGAAAACCTCTGCAATTAGTAGAGGTTGTCCATCTTTTGATTTCTTTGGAGCTCAAAGATGAACTCCTGAAGAAAGCTACTGTCTGAGAAACCCATACAGGAAGGACAGCCAAGAGGCCAGACTAAATGATGGTTCTCAGGGGCCTGAAAATTGCTACAAGATACATGACTAGATATGTGAATGAACTAGAACAATGTATTATTGTTTATGCTGTATTCACACATTTACATTCCAGCACATATTTGCAAACACTCCAGCTGCATTCACCATGTTAATGCTCAGTGTGGCAACCAGTGGAGTTGTTAGTGAGAGCAGCCTGGAAGAGCTGCATCTTGTGATTTGAACAGAGTATATATTTATCCCAAGGAATAAAGAATGCCTCCTTTCAGGGCTGAACTGAATTGATTGTGTGGGAATGATTCAGCTACAAAAGTTCCCTAGAGATGAACAAAAATGCCTTCGTGTCATGGAATTACTAATAGCCTACTGGCGTATATGACAATGAACCCTGAAAGTATAGTGATGGGTAAATGAAAGGAGCATCTCAGAATGAAACCCCAGGCAAATTTGGTGTAATTTGTGAAGAATAATCTCAGTGCTGGGAAAAGCCCCTACTTAATATACATATTTAAAAATCCAAATTTTGCCAGGCAAAGAAAAACATGTTAGGGCTTTGTTCCACAGGGCCTAGGTGTTCTGTGCCCAGAACAGTTGGAGCACCTGCAGAGATTTTGTAGAGCATGTGAAGATACAGCAAGGCATCATTCCAGAAAAGCAGAACTAAAATCCTGCAGTGGAAGCTGAACACATTAAATCACACACTTTCTGCTTTCTGGAGTTTTTGTATTAGCTATTCTTTATACCCTCAAAAACTACAGAGCACCAATGAATAACCTTAACCCCATGTTAGTGAAGTTCTTATTCAATTATTTCCTTAGTCTTCAAAGCAACAAATTTCCTGGCAGGCCCTTAATTCACAGGCCTAATCCTTCTATCCATTTGTGTGAATTCTTTGATGAGATACTTCTGAATGCAGAAAGCTCTAATTACCCCTTTCATTGCCCTTACATCATCCTCCCATTTCTCTGCTGTTCAGCACAGCCTGGCTCACACTCTTGAGGTATCTTCCCAGGAAAGCAGATCTTAGTAAAGGTATGGGAAGCTGAAGAGCAGAGGATGCAAGAATAGCAAAGGACCAGTTTGCAAAAAGCTGTATTTAAACAGTTATGAAAGGGCAGGGACCAGCAGTACAAGAGGAAGATGGATAGAGGCAGGACTTACGTCTTAGGAAATTCTGACTTCAAATTCTGGTCTTACAAGTTTATTACGCAGTTTGGGGCAAAATACTTAACACTTACCATGCTTGAAGTTATACAGTGATTTGCCTGTATATAAGCCACTACCGTTAAAGTTCACAAGGAAGTACAAAAATAACTGGCTAGCTTATCAGGGCTTGGAGAAGGTCCAAACTATCCTGCACTCCCCAGAAAGCCTTTATACTGAAAAATATAACCTTATCACTGATCTCTTCCCTCTTTAAACAAAAAATTTCACCAGTAATAATAGAGAATATGCATGTGGGACATAAGCTACTAATAGCCAATGACTTCAGGTGCTCTTCTTCGCATCCAGTCTACCTAACCACACGTTACTCAGTGCACAAGCTGTACATGCAAACCAGAGGTCGAGTGCATATTTGTAAAATGCTCTTGGCCAAAACGCAGAGCACCACTTGCAAGCCCAGATTTTTCTCCCCATATAGGAATGGTGCAACAAGCAGGAGGCACTACAGGAAGAAAGTGCACACTGATGGTGATGGCTTCCACCTCTGATATTTGTCCCTGTCCTTCAGAGAAAGGCACAGGCATGTATGAGGAGAAGAAATGCATAAAACCTCCTAGGAGCACAAAAATAAATCCTAACAGATGATTTCCACCAGACTAGTTAACGTCTGTGCAGGAAATCTGGCAGACTGTAGATCAGTCTTAGGACGTGACCAGCTACATGGAACTATCAATTCTCAGAACTTAAAACCTTCAGAGAGGAACCAAACAGGTACTCAAGGGATTTTTTTTTTGCTTGAGAGAAGGGGAAGTACTGTGGTATCCATCCATATTAGAACCAGAAAATACTGTTGCCTCATGTCTCAATTTACTTTAGAAGTAAAAATATTGCAGGCATCCTCACTCTAAAAAACCAAAATCACATGTAAATGTGAACCACTAACATTACTTCACAACCAAAATTCTATCCATGTTCTGTATTTTAGAACATTCAGGGTAACTGAAAGAAAAAGTACCTTAATTATAAGAAGGCAGTTCTCCACAAAATTAATTAGTAAAATGGCATTCAAATAAATAGATCAAACAATGATAAAACAGACAAAAAGAAACTTATTCCTTCTTCAATAATTTGGCATTGTTTGATTTCACCTCTTCTGACCTGCACAAATTGTGTGTTCCTACCTTTAGCAAAGGCATTAAAAGAAAGTTTATCCCTTACTTTTCTTCCACAGTAGATAAAGCTTACACTCAAACAATTACAAGAAATAACTGGAATCAGTTCAAACAGTAGCTTGGGTTGCAAACAGAGAAAATGCAGCTTCTTATTACATTGAGCAATTCCTGTTGCAATTTTAATAAATACTTTAATTAGGGAAAAAAACCCAGCAACATCTCAGCTTCTATATGCAGCTATTACATTCTTCCTGTTTTGTACGCTATAAAAGTATTTGGAAATCAATATGACTCAAGCAGCACACAAAGTACTGAAAATAGAAACACCCAATGGCTCAGCAGGATGCAGCATTCTTGAACTACAAATGAGAATAGTTAAGAAAGAATAATTCCTGTAAAACATGGCACCTTCATCCAAACTATAACTTTTGTAGCGTTTCCAGAAAACTTTTATAATTACTATTATAAAATGGCATTACGAAAAGCAGTATTCCCATTGGTCATCACAGGGGGCACAATTCTAGAAAAAAATTATACATAATGCCACCTACTGAACTTCATCTTCATGAAGATTACTGTTCTTTTGTAAGTCACATGAGACATGCCATAAAAATGCAAAATTCCTTATCAAAATTAATTAAAGAAATGTTGATTATTTTTCTCACTCCATTATTATTTCATCCAATTTGGGGAAATTTTTCTGCTCCCAGAGTAATTCTCTTTTATTTCAAGATACCAATTGCCTAAGATATATGTAAAGTTGTCTTTTTATGGACATCCCTAAGGTCCTGTCTGCATTTCTGTATCACTGAGTCTTTCCTGATCCTCAGGAGATTTGGTCACTGCATTTCTGCATGACAGTCATAGGCTAAAATTCACTTTTATTAATAAAGCTTCTATCAAAAGGATTTGATTCATCATTTATTAGTCCATTACAACAATGCACCATGTGGCTTGGAGGAAGATGAAAATCCCAGTGCCTGCATTTATTTACTGAAGGCTTGAGAGCTGCTGGGTGGGCAAGGAAGAGTAAAGAATCACACAGAAGGGGACACTCAGGCTTGCTGAGGCAGGAACAGCATTGTATTTATGAAATACTGCCCCTACTGCTTTATCCCATGAACTTGGACGCTTTCCTAGGCAGCTGGATTGCAGCCAAAGGCTGCTGCCGTCAGCCACACACCTCTCCAGTTGCTTGGGGGAACCACAATGTGGATTCCAAAGGAATTCAGAAAGTTTATTCACACTTGGGCAAGGGACACTTTTAGAAGAAGTTCTTGGCTCTTCACTTCCATTTTGTTAATCACATTACTTACAGCCCTTCTCA
Source organism: Empidonax traillii (assembly GCF_003031625.1). Taxonomy (NCBI): domain Eukaryota; kingdom Metazoa; phylum Chordata; class Aves; order Passeriformes; family Tyrannidae; genus Empidonax; species Empidonax traillii. The sequence continues at coordinate 1,502,250 of NW_020955200.1, forward strand.
TAAAACATTCTTAGAAAGGTGATCAGTGTCCAAGGAAAAGGTAAATTATAACAGACATCAATCATTCATTCCAGACAGGTGAACTCCTTTGGATTTGCACTCCATTGTATCTTTTATCTTCAGAACCAAAGAGGTACCCTTTTCAGGAACAGGTAGCAATAGTGCTTTACCTACTCAGTCTGCTTCAGCTTCTTTAACATCATCCAATAATGTTAAGCTATAGTTTTGCCTTTTAGCCTCAGTTCAGATTTAAATAAAACAATATATCTCATGAGAATTATGGGCTACAAGACATTGAAGTGCAGAGTGAAAGCCAATTTAAGTGTTATAAACTAGGAGAAAAAGTGATCTTGAGTTGTACAGATATTAAAGACAGGTTTTATTTCTGAACATAAGAATTTGTGTTTCTTTAAAATCCAGCTTTCAGTATCTATAATATCATTTAGATACACCAAATGCCAAGAATAAAGAAAACAAAGAAATGTTACGAATAAAAAAAGAAACCCATTTAAAGGACATCATATATATCTTTAAAACTAAGTGAGCCATACTTGTAGTCCACCTTCCACTCAGTAAGACAGTAGGGCAAATCTGAAACACTGATTGTAGGCTTATGCTCAAACGTTCCCTAAGCATTATGACATCCGTGAAATACATATGCGCTACCATGTCTTTCTGTTTATCTTGCGAGAGGAGTTCTTCTACCACTATTGTTCACAAACGTCACTTCTGTAAAATTGCCAGCCTCACACAGCCTGTTTTTCCTAAGTCCAAAAATAACTTCTTTTGTCTATACTTGAAGGAAGCAGTTTCAATCACATTTCAGTAAGAACACTTGGGTTCTTTATTTAGACTATTTTTCAATGTATCTCAAGTGGACTTTACATACTGATATATTTATTAAAGATGAAAAAAAAAGACCACACAAGAGAGTCACCTATTATTGTTCATTCATTCAGAAACTTCCAAGGGAAAAACTGAGTCTCTGTAGGATTGATGAATACATATAGTCTCACACACATCTGAAATTTTTTCAAGAGAGATGTCATTCAAAGACAAATTTCTCTGAAAATAAAGCAAATCCTTAGTGTACTTTCAGAAGATCATCTTAAAAGGTGAATGTGCAATGACTCAACAGATGCTGTTTCTGTTGCTGCAATATTATTGTATATTAACTACAGATTTCAACACTTCATCACTTCTAAGAGAACAGCTAGCAAACTCCTTTTATCAAAGAATGTATCTGTTTAATATTGTAATTTGTTTAATCTAACAATTCAGGTGGCCCTAGACTGCTTTGAAGCATATGCATTTAGCATCCAAGCCTCCCTTTCTTTCAGGTACAGAAGTAATATTACCATCTTACTAGCAAGTGGTACCAACAAAAGCATAAAAACCAAAACAAAGCAACAAACCAAAACAAAACAACAAGCAAAACAAAAGCAGACAATGCAGAAAGCATAAGTCTTTATTCTCATTACTCCACCAAAGTGCTCAGTGGAGGAACTTCGGTCTGTTCAGGAAAATGTAAAATGTGAACATAAATCCCCAACGCAATTTTGAGGCAGATGTAATAATTTTTATCTTCTGACCCTGGTTGCTCCAATCCAACAGAGTATACAAATCCAATCACTTTCAAATACCTGAGCAGTTCCATGAAAGGCAACATAAGTGTCACAGGTACAACTTTAAGCACACAGAAATGGGCTGTTGGACTTGAGCTCCCACACAATAACATGTAGAATAAAAGCAATGAAATCTTACTGAATAGTTCAGGACTTGAATGGTAAGAACTTGACATTTCTTTAAGACATATGAGGAAAACAAACAAAATATTTGGAATTTGTATGGCAATTAAAGGAGGCAAACAGATTATTCATGCTGTTGAGTGAATACGTCATTTTCTTGTAGAAGTAAAAACAACAACAAAAAACCCTTGAAAAACTAATGAACTGATAATTACTAAATATGGTTCATAATAGGTTGTGCATTTGTATGCACACATTTATGTGGCCCAGGTAAGATTGAGTATTTATGACTTCTCTGCCTTACATGGACTCTCTTTGTCAGATAGTATGTGAGCTTAGTCTCATTTAGTTGAGGATTTACAGAATGCTCTACATCTTGTACTCAAGATCAGCAGAAAAGCCGTCACCTTTGATATCTTTCTCTTTTTTCCAAACTTAGAAGTAAACAAATAATAGGTTCAGATTGCTATGGGATGAGAAGACAAACACTGATTACAAAGATCACACAAGGTTTACTGTGTAGAAGAAGTAAGTAAGTAATAGTGAAGTAATGGCCAGTCTTCGCAAACGAAGAAGACTCATCAGGACAAGAGCCGGAACCCAGCTATTAAATTGATGGAACACTTTGCATGCCACAGCACTGGGTACTAGTAAGATCTCATCAGAACTGAGACATGCAAATCCGGTGATCCATTTGCAAGAAATATGATTCAAGTTGGCAGAAGAACAGGAAAAGGATGCTAGGAATTTCTGGGAATGGAAAACTTATTTAGTTTTATTAGCAAAAAAAGTAGCTTGGCTTACATAAGGATTGCAATACAATGACAATTAGGGAATAAGATTGCTCTTTAAATGTTTGAGGAAGCATTATAAAAAACTCTTCAGATGAAAGATACCTCTTACCCACACAAAAATAAGGAGGGTAGACTTTGGAAAGAAACCAAATATTAAAAGGTTCATTGTCCTCAGATCATAGATTCTAATTAAAAACCTAGTAGCAACAGCAAAAGTAAACCATCTAAGTACAGTAAAGATGCATATAACAACTACACAGCTCAAGATACCTTTCAGTGTCATTCTACATCTCTTAATTTTTCCCTTACACGACACTTTGTTTTCAATATAGAATCCTACAATGGTATGGCTTGGAAGGGACCCTGAAGATTATTTAGTTCCAACTCCACTGTCATGGGCAGGAACACTTATCATTAGACCAGGTTACTCAAAGTCCTATTCAACTTTACACTGGACACTTCCAGGGATGTGGCACCCACCTGTTCAGTGCCTCATCACCCTCACAGTAAAGAATTTTTCTATAATATCCAATCTAAACCTACCCTCTTTCAGTTTGAAGCCATTCGCCTTATCCTTTCCCTACTTGCCTTTTTACAAAGCCCTTCTACAGCTTTTTTATGGCCCCCCTTTAGGTACTTAATTAGCATGAACATTCAAATATGTAGCCATAACAGTTGCAGCATAAATACACTAAAGTACCATGGCCTTAGTTGCTACATTTTATTATTCTGCTCTGAAAATAATTAAATGCTATGCCAGTAGCCCCCAAGATAAAAAGAACTTATTTCAATACATGAATTAGTAATTCCTGAATCTGATTACAAAACCAGAATAACAGTAACAAAAATAACAAGTCTTGAATAACAGGGTGCAGGGGGGAGAAATCTGACTTCGGTAATGAATTTTAAAAAGTGTGTGGCTTGGTTTTTAAACACAGAGAATGGGAAAAGGTTAGAGAGACCTACTAAGCAACCCCCAATATACATACCAAAGTTTCCAAATGTTTCCCTTTCAGAGTAGGTTCTGGAACATACACTCATTAGCAATAAGACGTGCTACTCCAACATCTGAACTATTTCAGATCTAATGAATCAGCAGGAGTAATACATATGGTGTTAATATACCAGCCAACACTTTTCCTCTGGGAATGGCACAGTTCATACAAAAAGCTCAACAACTGTCTAAATATCGACTGTTGAGTAAAACTTTGAGAATCAAAAAATAAGGTATTGTTCAAAATGGCAAGGCTTCACAAAATGAAACCACAAGCGTAGCAGCTGTCATAATAGAAACCCATATGAAATCTCTTTGCTGTCAATTTCTGTGAAGAAATACAAACTTTCAAGGCCAATAACCTTGTGGACCCCCTTAGACACTCCCTTTTCTCCAACGCTTGTATATATTTCCCTGTTCTGTAACAATGGTATTACTCTTTTTCTCACACTTACATGCACAATAGCTAGGAATGCAAATAATTTTCATAAACCAGGGGTTTGAGTTGCTAACTGAATCACGACTATCACAGGTGCTGAATTGTAATACTGTGCAAATCCTAAAAAAGAGCTTATTTCAACTTGTTTCTGAAAGAAGTAGAAAATCTTTTTTTACTATTTTACAATTACTACTGACTGAAATGCATGCAGCTTCTCCACTTTGTGTGGGTTTATTACTGGTAGAATACTTAACCTACAAGCTGCTACTATAAGCAATGCAAGGGACTATGACAGCAGCTTCTGTAGATGAGAGCAAGCACTCCTGACTGCCAGCAGAAGCCAGCTCCCCATCCAGCAGCAGTGTTCATCTGTCTGGCCCTGGCAGGGTATCCAACAAGGTCACAGTAACTCCCCTGTCTGCAGGGCAGCAGCACCAGGTGTGACAGCCCCTCCCGAGGCACCAGGCTGTGCATTACTGATTTGCTAAAAGAACTCTGTGTTTCAGAAATAGACCTGGAAGCTCTTGTGACAGAACTCACAGGTCAAGATCTGACAATGGACTCGAAAGAGAAGAATTAAGGACAACGCTGTTCTTCAGACATTTTGATGACAAATACATAGAATCCAAAGAATCATAGAAAATGGAAAAAAATTAGAGCATTGCTTAACTGAAAAGTAAAAATTTCAGTCTGCTTCAGAATTAGCCTACTCTGCTGAAAAAGATGGGTCCATAAATATTCACCACTAAATATACCAAAAGTAAAGAAAGATAATATTTGTCTTCAGCTTTATAGGGAAAGCATTTAACTCCATCCTATTTGGATGTCCAACTGCAATGTGTCACCAATGAAAGCAAAGAATTAAAAAGACAAAGATCTGATTTTTAAAATAGGTATTGCTTTGAGAGACAGACTAGTGAGACTCCATTCTGCTAATTAAAAATGCAGAATAGTAGCATGAGGAAGAGTCTGTTCACCATTGTTTTAAATGTTTCATATGATCTTTCAGGCTAGTGTTTTCATAGCCTTTAATGAAAGAACATGAAGATTGAAGAGAAAAATGCCTCTTATTAACCTTCAAAAAACCTGAATTGCACCTTTCAGGGCATTAGGGGCTTATGAAAATTCAGAACCTGGCAGCTGTTACTAATGATAAATTATGAGTTATAAACTAGCATACCTAGATATTTTCTGGGAAAGAAAGTGTATTCAAACTCAAATTTCAGAACTCATCTGAAATTAAAAATGTGCCAGAGGCATATGTTAGTTAGTTTAGTTTGTTTGCTTTACATTTTAATTTATTTACTTATTTTAAATCTGTTTTCCATGTCGGCAGAAGCAGGGGGGTGGGAGGGATGGAGGGAATTTCCTGTAACTGAGTTTATTTTTGCAATAAATACCATCTTAATTCTTAACACAATTTCACTCACATAAGAATAACTCTGCCATTGTTTCTTTATCCTCCTCTCAACACTAGTCTCTAAAGTGATTATAGCTAGATAACAAGATTTAAAGGATAGCAAATTCAAAGAGTTTGTAACAGAGAAACAAAAATAAGGCTACATGGTTTTTCAGTAAAAGGACTGTATTCAGAAACCTTTTCCATGTAAAAAAAGAGTAATTTTATATCATCACACAATCCTGTGCTTGTGTCCACAGACAAGGCAATATGGCAACATGCTATTAGGAGATGTACCATCTTACTGTAATTTTAATGAAAACTCCAAACACAATTACATATCATTTCTATCCAGACTAAGTTAACCAGTACTTAACAGCGTGGCTTATTCACCCACATGGGGTGCTAAAGTGATCTTTTTTAACAAGCTGCTGTTGAGAACTCAGACAGAATAATACTTACACTGACATTTGGCTCATACAAATGTGAGTGGCTAAAAATGACATGGGCCTTGTAACCACTCTTTCATAAGTATCAGTTCTCCACAGAAAAACATTTTGGAAAGTTAATACAGTGATGCACACAGGCAAAGTCAATTGCATATGACTTCTGCTGAGCCTAACAAATCTGTATCACTGCTTTTACTTTAGACTTGCAATATATTTGAAGTGCAATCCAGACAAGATACTTACACTAGCAATTTCCATCCTCCCTGCTTTTTCCCTCTCTCATGCAGTATCCATATAACCCATAAACATTTCATCACTTTTATTCTTCCAAGGTTTCTGCCACAGAGCATCATTTACTCACAGTAGACAAAATCTGCACAAGATGCAGAAAATTCTAGATGCTCTGGATGTTAAGTTGCCTCTGCTTACTATTTTAAATGACAATTTTTTACAAGAATGCTAGATTTACATGTCAATGTATTCATTCTTTTTCATATGTTTCTTTGGGAAATATGATCTGAAACAGAATGCAGGGAATAAATTCTAATGCTCCTATGGGGGAAAAAAAATAAAAAGCTGCTGTATTCTCCTCTGTAAGCTCTGGCCCCAAGACTAAAGACCCATCCCTAGTGCCATAAAAATGAATGAAGAATTCTCTTATCTTCTAAGCTGGCTTTTGTTCTTTTCAGAGACTTTCCAATGTAAAGATTTGCATTATGGTACTCTTTCCCAAAACTTTTTCCATTTTCTCCTTGGAAAAATAAAGTCTTAGAATTTTTTTCCTCTATAGAAGAGTGACCTCTGCAGTCAGACTCTGCAGAGCTTTTAATGCTGCTCTTTAATTTCTTTTTCAGTGTCATAGATTTTGGGAGGTACGGGTTAGGGGGATAAAGAAGAGCGGAAACAGAAAGAAAAACAAAGAAAACAATCAACCTCTCAGAACTCTGATATCAAGCATTTCAAATGTAGATAGTTTTCCCCTCACTTTCTTTTGATACAGGATGAAAAATGGTTCCAGATTTTGAGGAAACAAAAAAACAAAGCCACTGCCAAAAAAGGAACCATGCCACCAGTACTGAAAGAAATTTAATACTAAAATGTTCAGAGGTCATCCCCTACAATCTGTAGAAAAGAATTCTGAACCTACTGCAGACCACAAATTGAATCAACAGTGGGATGATGCTGCCCTCTCTAGCGCATTAACAGGAGTGCTGTATACAAGACACACAGATGTTTTGTGGTTTGGGTTTGGTTTTTTTGGTAGAAGTGAGGTATCAGCTCTGTCCAACTGCAGTTACTTTACTTCAAACGCAGTCAAACTGAAATGAATTCAGGGAAAAGCAGCAGCATGAAGTAACATTCAGGGAACATGATGAACTAAAAAATTGGAAAAATTATCTGCTTCAAGTAAAAGGGCTGACAAAGGGCATATACTTCAGAACTTGACACATTCAAAAGATGGTTATAAGAGAGACCCATGCTCCACGGCCAGTTCACATGGTAAAGCTACTACACGACAAGTTTGCAGTTAGGGAGATTTAGTGTTAATATCCATATAGCTGGAAAGAAAATTCACTCTATTAGAAAGCCTAGAAGAAACCTAAAGAATCCCTGCTACTGGAAAATGTAAAGAGCAGTTATGAATTATCTCCTGATGAGGGTGTAAGCATGACATTTTTGCATCAATTTGCTTTCGCCTTCCATCCCACCGTTTCCACTGCAAATTCAAAAGGACAAACACAGGGAGTGAGACCAGTGATTCCTTCCTCCTCGACATCTCTGTTTCACAGAGAAGTATGCCCATGTATGGTACCACAGACAGCTTCCAGAGCAACTAGGACAGTTACCAGAAGTGTTTTTACAAGCAACCCAAAGCCTCTACCTTGCTGCTTGTAAGATCTTTGCACCACTTCAGGCCAGACCAATACACATTGCACCCAAAACATGTGCAGCCATTTTATCTAGAGAAACAGTCATCAGCAAGCTTTCTGCAGTAATGCAGAATGAATGCAAACCCAGCAATACTGTGCAGGATCCCATTTTGCATGTCCTCCCTTATGCTTTTTCATCCATGCAGGCAATACAACAAGCCTTCACAGATTCAGACAGTGGTTCTGCATGTTCAACAAGTTTGATCGCTCCCAGCCTGTCTGGATCTGCCATTAAAGGAACAGTAAACAAAAATTTGCTGAATAAATGAAGAATTTGGTTAATAAAACAGAAATTATTTACTCACATGCCTTATGGAGAATTAAGTAATCATGAGAAATATTCTCCTTTCCCCAAATCAATATACATTTTCATACATACCATAATTTCAGTCTATATTTGATTAAATGAATGGCCAACAGCTAAAAGAAAAAACCAAACCATACTGTTGTGACTACATAGTAAAAGAAAAAAATTAAACAATACATTCCTTCTATATGCCAGCAAAATGTAGTGAAAAAGCAGCATTACAAACAGTCTTCTTCACAAACTTGTTTTCAACATCAAGATTATTACAATACCATAATAACCATCTAAGCTTATGCAGCCCATTTTGCAAGTACAGGAAGGTGCAATGTATGCGCTGATCATAAAATAAGTGTTCACTAGTCATTTGTTCATGGTCATATTTACCACTCATGGAACACAAGCCACAGAAATTAGTATAGAATAAAGAAAAAAAAAGCCTAAAGGCTTTTCTACTTGTGACTAAATGAAAGTAGAAGAGCTGACTTGCACTTTCAATATTCCTTGTATAGAAAGTGTTGTATATTTCTGATATACATCTTGTCCTAAACAAAGTAGTCTCTCCTCCTTAAAAGAAAAATCTTGATTTTCCAAGAAGTGGTTACAAGCGAATAATGAAGGAAGTCTAAACATGTTGTTTTGTAAATCTACTCAGGACCTAGGTATTGAAAGCACAATAGACTGTGTAAATCAGAACTAGAGATCAAAAACATAGCTTGGATTTCTATAAAATCATCATACAATTTGTAATACAGCTGAGCTGCCTCTTCATTTACTCAGCTTCTATTTTTTGCTCTCCTGTAATGCATAGGGACATTCCCTTTTATTTTCCTCCCTCTCCTATAATGTAGTCTTCTACACCTCGTTACCTAAATGTTGTCATTATGAAAGTTTTAGTCTAATACCGTCCAATTTACACATTCTGTTGTAAGTGATTTAAATATCCAAATAGTGCCTCAAGACATGTAAGACCTGTAAGGTCACACCACTGCACTAAAAGTTCCATTAGACATTTAAGAAAGCCTATTATTTTTGTCTGACAGTATAAGCTTGTATTGTCTTTGATTAGTCAACCTATATTCAAGGTACGTCTATCTGTGAAATCTAATTGCAAAATTATGATAAGTAATATCATACAATGTAAGCCTAAGCACTGGTCTCATATCCAAAATTAAAATAGGGCAGCTGAAAATGCCAGAGCACAGATTATAAAAGAATCACTAGTTCTGGTCTACATAACACATTATCCATAATTTATTGTGGTTTTCAATTGTGTAAGGACAGATTATTTATTAAATTTAGTATTTTTAAAAACAATGTAACAAATATGCACTCAAAACAAGTATTGCAAAAAAAAAAAGAGTGCAAAGGACAAGAACTAAGACTAAATTATTTTAAAACGTGCAAAGAGAATTTTAGAGGAAGATCTTACTTCAGCAATAAAATTTTTATTATTTATTGTCCCATGAAGGTAATAGAAATGAATGATACAATAGTTCTGAAATAAAAATGAAAGGCAACTATATTTATAAGTGCATATCTATTAAGAAGTGTTTTAATAACCAGGCAATATTTTATCATTATCAACTTCAAATCTATTCTAGACTTTTATTTAAAATACACAGTCCACAACTACCACATTAAAATCCCAGATATCAAAAATCACAATGAAAACTAAAAGCTCATGTCTACTAAATCAAATTCATAAAACCTGAGACTCTATTGAGTTCTTAACACTATTTTGTGTAGGCAAAAAAAAGTAATTTTCCAATTAGATTTTTTTTTAAATCCTGCTCTTCTAAAAATAAGATAAAATAAAACATGATCTCAAATTAAAACTAAGTCTTGTGCTTTTTTTTAAGAAAAACATGTTTCCAGTAGTAAAACCAGGATGTAAATATTTCTGAAAATTTTTTTGAACCTGTTTAGAAATGCCATAAATTTAGTCACTAGCTACAAAGCAATAAATCTCAGCAGAACATGATGCATTGTCCCCAACACATAACAGCTCCTCTCTCTAAACTGCATATTTTGTCAAATCACATTAAGCCTTAGAGAAGTATCCAAAAAATTCTTCCAGAAGGCTTTCTCCTTGTGGTGTATACAAGGTTCAAATGATTAACAGTTAACATCCAAGATGCTTTCTGAGTCTGCGTTTTTCATACTTCTCTACCTTTCTCCCTAGGGTTTAGCGGTTCGATAAATGTATTTATTGTCTAGAAGGGATGTTCATAGTTAATTTGCAGATTTTATTTTATGGGTGAATTTTGAAAAAGGTGTAAACAAAAAACAATAAAATAGGATAGTTTCCAAAAAGACGGAGTTGTCCTTAAAAGTCAGAATATTTTAGATGAATAATCAGAATATTTTAGTCTTTATTTTAAATAGAGGGAAAGAGAGAGAAGTTTGATTTTCAAAAGTTTTAAGTAACCACTACTGCAGTCTATGCAAAGATAATTCCTACAGTAGGTGCAGTACGATATTAACTAACACAAAAATGGTCAGAGTAACGTATCCATATAAAACTAAAATTAAGAGAAATGGACCAGCATGTAACACAATTTCTTTTTAATTAAGATTTAAAGTCTGCTATACAACTTCAAATAAACTTCTAAGGTATTAGGAATTGGTTAAAAATCATTTTAGATCTACTGACCTTTGAAATAAATATGTCAACTCTCTGTAAGACTATATGCCATACATCCAAGCCATCTATACCTCATGTCTCCATCACTTCATCCTATTCCAGTTTTCATAAGTATATACATAGAGTTGTGGAGGGGTTTTTTAAAAAGCGTTTTGGCGCAACATTGCCAAAAAAAAAATACTTGGGACAAAATTTTCCATGGACCTGTCTGCCTCAGAATTTGCTTTTAAATTCACTTAATTAATTTTTGGCAGAAATTGATTTCTCTTTTCCTAAGAATTCTCAAAGAATATCCCAATTTCTTTGTCTCAAGACCGTTATTTCTCTTCCCGATGCCTTTTGCCTCAGTCACTGTACAGCTTTTACAAAAAAGAGAAATGCTACGATAAAACAGCACATTGTGCTGTAGACAAAGAATGTTAAGCAGACGTAGCCTCTACCCTGTGTTTGAATTTGTAGTCTTAAGCCCAATAATGCTATACAAGTAGTTAACTTAGGACTATTTATTAAACTTGCATCAATCCTATAGACTGCTCCCCCATCAATCCACAATTAGATATTCAACGAAATAACAGATCAATCTTCCTTCTCACTACAGCAACACTTTAAACAAGTGCATGAGGTTGAGCATCTACGGTGAAAAAACTGCAGTTAGTGTTATCTACAGCAGTTTTTCACAAATGAGCATCTTGCACATGACATTTTACTTTCTCCTTTGTTTTGCTGACATTTACAGAAGATCAAATTAGCATGGTGAAAAAGGATCTTGAGTTTCACAAGTGATTTTGACTTCTACTGGTTCACAAATAATGATGAATCTGGATTATAAAAGACTAGGTTTTACTCTTCTGTTATGGGTGAAGGGAAGGTATTATATTTCAAATTAATGAATTAAAATAAAGCCTTAGAAAGTAGGTATTTTCCTGCAATCAAACTAGGAGCTCTTTTCAGCTATACTGAGCAAAAAACAAACAAACAAAAAAAACAATTAAAATAAGTAGTTGTATGTTATTCCATGACAAAGATGAAATTACATCACTGCCAGCAGCAGCAACAGAATGGCAAGCAGTAATCATGACACGAACTTTACAGGACAATGCAGGAACAGCAAGTAGCACATAAGTAGATTAATGTCAATAATTTAGTGAGCAACTTGGAAGCTAATCTTTTTTTTTTCCACCTACAATTTACGGGAAGGATATTTATATCAGAAAGTTTAACCGTGCCTACAAGTACCAAGTGTTTAAATATATAAAGTACTAATGAATACTTGAGGCATATGGTCAACCCAGAACACACACACAAGTATACCTGTAACACTTATCTAAGAATAAATACAGTGCTTCTAGACTAATTAACTCCTTTGTATAAGTAAGGTCTTCTTTATCTGCATGTTAGACTTACAATAAATTAATTTAGATTAATCCAAACCCAAACAAACCTCCAATAATAATCTGTTTGTACATCTCTTAATTCTAAATGCTGCATTTCAGCAATTGCACTGAAATGCATTTCTATATACCAAATATTTCTGTAAAGAATATACTAAATGCCAGCTGAAAGGATGATTGGACAATAAGACCGAGGACAACACTAATCCTGGGACCTGCCAAAAGAGGAATAAAACTGTTAAGTACATGCTGTACTGCTCTTTTAGGTGGATTTTATGAATACAGTTATGAGGGTCAATATTTTAAGTGCTGTGCTCTGCTACATGTCTAAGGTTAGAATGAAACATAATTCAATCTTTCCGAGTTACATGAAGAGAAACAACATTGAAGAGTCTCTAACCTGTCCTTCACCTCACAGAAAAACACAGCTGACTCTTCTGAGCTGCAACAGTCTCACAATACTAACTCTAGTATGTTGGTTGTATTCTACACTAGCAAGCTTTCAGGGAAACTAAAATACCTTTCACATTTCTTAGATGTCCATACTAAATCTCTGAATTTTGCAGGCTACCCACCTTGAGTTAGTTTCTTCCAAAGCACATGGGGTTTGAGTAGATCTAAATCCTGGAGTTCTGGCACACTATTTCCCTCCTATTCGCGAGACACTTATGCCCTCACCTCCGAGCTCTCTTTTTTTCCTTCATTACCTGCAATTCTCCTGAGTTTCATTTTATAATCTAGGTATAACTTAGGAGGATTCAAAATCTACTGGATTAAAAAGGCATACACAGTCACTTCTGGTTTTAACTGCAAACAGCGGTAACTGGGATGAACTAAGCTCTTGCTGGTCAAGCATATCTGAATAACAATGAAGTTATTATTAACAATATAAATAATTGCCTTCAAGCACATCACAACAAAAAAGAAAAAAATCTCTTAATGTAAGCGATCTGTTAGCAATCAGGTCAAAGATAACTGTCTTTTCATGTGGGGGGAAAAAAAAAAAAAGAGACAGACATCAAATTGAACAGCTTAAAAAATCCCAAGTCCAAAATAAACCAATAAACAAAAAGAATACCATATTTACATCTTTGTGTATCAACTTCCTAGACTTTCTGAAATACTGAAAAAACAGGTCTCTAGGCCTACACAAGACAGAGACAATTCACTGATAATGTGGTTTAAAGAAATTCCCTTTTTTATCTCGTGTTTTTGAAAACATAGGGACGTTTCTGTAGTGCAGGACCACCCCATTACTTAAATGTCTACAACAGTCTGAAACATAGATATACAGGGGTTAAATATACCACTTTGAGAGGGTTATTAAGGTGCAGCATCTGCAAAAGTTTATCAGAATAAATATTTTCAGTCATATTAAGTTCTGCATTTTTTCTATTAAATGAAATTTCAGGTTGAGTAGATTTCCAAATTAATCTATTAACATTCAATTCCAGTGGCTAAACCAAACTTGTCTGAAGAGATGGTTGGCCAGGCTCCCTCCCTGCTACACTTGGGAGAATTTTCACAAAAGCAGTGTTACTAGTGGAGATTAAATTGAGCTTGAATGCCCCAGAAGTTTGTTTGGCATTACTGTAATGTCTCCTCTATTGTGCTCTGGGTCCTATCTCCCACGAGAAAATGTACCAAGTTCTCTTCTTTAATCTTCTCTCTCTTTGGACTGAATTTTATAATTGCTAACAAAGCACTGAAGGATCACAACCTGCCCCTGAGTAGAATAATTCTCAACACAGAGATGTGGCAATATACAGCTACTTAAAAGACCTTCTGATGGCAAAAAAAAAGAGCATATTTGATTAAGGGAGGGGATGAACGTCCATAGATTATATTTATAGGTTGAAGTGACACATACATTTTTAGTGCTTCTTTCTCAGAACTGTCCTATTTTTAAACACTGCTTCCCATGCCCCCCAAGTTCCATAAAGACCCCAGGCTCACCATATTGCATTTGCACCCGTCTGATGGAATCAGGATGCAAATATATCTGTTTAAATAGCCTTAGTTACTAAAACCACAAAACTGTACATTACATTTTTGGAAACTAGAGAATTGAAAATATATTAAAGAGCTTTAGCTGTAAGTTTATCAACAGTTTATCTGTTTCTTCTCTTTGATCATAAGTTGCTGCTAATGTTATGATGTTAAATACAGCACTCTTCTCTGGCAAAAAATTATGGAATCATAAAAAACATTAATTACATCAAGTAATTACAATAATCTTGACTGGAGCAGACAGGGAGTAGTTACAAGGGTTATTTCCAGTGCTAAAAAATAATAGTGAGGAACCATGAGAAAGAACAAAGGACACACTTTGTTTTCTTTGGACAGGATCAATACAGTGAGTGGAAAGAGAAGAGGTATTTTCAAGTCCCTAAAAAGTCCTACTCCTTTTCTCCCTAAATAGTATTTAGTGCTAACACTGTGTCTTCTTACCTAGCACAACTCCTATCCCATCAGTTTCTGTTGAATCATCACTGAAATGGCCTTTTCATACATGCATCTACAGTATCCAAAGCAAAGGTGTTTTTTTTTGCTGCTACTTACCATCGCACACTGTTGATGGTATCAGTACCACTAAACACTATGATAAAAACAGGAGAAAATTACTCACAGCCATCTATAGCCAGCAACCTTTCACTCCATCATTACCCATGATAGAGAAAAAACAAACCGTATCGCACACACAACTGACCTCCACCTTGAATTATTCAGATCATTGTAGTGAAAAAACAATGCAAGCACATTAAAAGAAATCCAGTTCACAATTAACTGAACCTAAAAAGCCTAAATGACAGGAAGGTCAGCACCCATTGCTCTGGGGTAGGTTTTGCTGTGTTCTGAGCCCAGCCCTAAGCACCTCCCAGTATCCAGTATTTCCTATGGCACCGGATGCTGGAAAGGTCGTTTCCATCCACGTTCACTACTCCGTCAGCACAGCAGCCACAATATTCTACACCAGTGCAACTGACAAACAATAAAAAGCACTGAAATGAAGACTTTCACGTGACTTTGACAAAAGACAAGACGGCAGCGATCGCTCCTGGAAGAAGAACAATGGATCTTAACCACATTCAGAACAGGAGTCTCAACCCTTCAATTTAGATTTTCCCTCAAGTGTCTCACACTTTCAGCTATGAACTAATCAAGCTAAAAAGGCAGAGGGAGAGAGATTGTCATTTCTATTTTAAATACAAAGACAGACAGATACTATCAAGATGAAGGCTAGCAAGACTGACACAGGTAGGATTTATGTCTAACAATCAGGTTGGTTAAGGAAGGCACATACCACTCTAGGCCTTTTCCAGCAGATTTGCACAGTATGTTTCTGTGCAAGTAAAACAGGCCTGAATACTATATTTTATTAAGATGTTCTATAATACTGTGGCTGGCTTACTACTCTAATGTTACTGGATTTTTTTGTAATATGTTTGATATTCTTTTTCATCATAAAAAAGAAAACTTAGTATCTTTCAAAAACTTTTGTAAAATCCTCTGCCTCTTTCTCACAATATGAAGCAAGTGGGAACATAATGTAGTTCTGAGTCTATACATTAATTTTTAGAATCCAAAGATGAAGTGTCACCAAGGTTCCCAATTACTTCTCTAATAGGTTTTTGAAAAGTATGTCTAGACAGTCTTATAAATAAAGGCCTTGTAAAAAGGCCTAGACAAGCTTACAAATAAGCATGTTTTACATTCAGGAAAGTTTGTAAGAAATTCATAGAGACTGCTAAGAGTCATTAATAGTTCCTTTGACACTGAAGAACCTCATTTTCTTCACCAGGCATTTTCACCAAGTCATGTTGCATTTTAATGGACAGATTCTCATCCAAACAAAAAAAGCTGGACTTAGATACATTCCCATTCAGATGAAGATAGTCTAAGGTAACTTTCTATACTGTGAAGATAACAAATATTTTAGATGATTGAAATTAATGTCTTACAAAAATAGGTACTTCACTAGGTTATACAATGCCAAAATGTAGGGACAACAAAAAATAGGAAACAAAAAGACATACCAAATGCAAAACAGCACAGGCTTTACTAAAAAAAGTGAGAAGGAATGTGGAAGGAAACTATTGAACGAAAAATGAGATTAAGATTGGACTTCCTTACAAATCATTGAGAGAGATGACCTTGAAGCAAAAACAAGGAAAAAAAAGGATCATAATAATGACACTTGATGATGGTTAAAAAAAGAATAAAATTGAAACTCATATCAATACAGAGTAAGATCAGAATATCACATTGCAAGAACAGAATAGCCTTTGAGACCAAAGCGACAGTAACAACAAAATACAATTACACAAAGTCAAGGTCAAGCACTCTGGGAACAGAAGAATTTCTACTGTAATTCTACTAGAGAATCATCAACTCAAAATAACAGAGTAGGAGAATGACTTGGATGAATTAATCAATCGGAATGAGTATAAACTGTCAAAGACATAGAGCTGTGAAAAAGGCAATCTATCTGTATGAAGGGAAGAATTTTCCATAGAGAGGGGGATGTATTAAAGCCATTTTACAAGAAACGGATAAGATCTCATCTGGAACTCTGTGAATATTTGTTGTCACCTGTCTTAGAAAATTCATGACTTAAGCTCAAGCATGTGCAGCAAAAAACGATGAGAACAACCAGGGAAGTACTGAGAGGACAGTATGAACAGAGGCTTATTTAACTAGCCCAGTAAAATGCAAACTGAGGCAAGGAGTGCTCTATAGAAACAAATCAGAGGTGTAAGACAAGGGAAGGAGAGAAACTCTTAAGTTGTAGGCAACACTGGCACACAGGAAGTGGATATTAACAGGAAGCAGTGCTGGGAACGGGAGCCCCTCATCACCAGGTTAACAGTATACTGAACGGATTTTGTCAGCAGTAATAGGGGCAAGGAATGTCATAGGAGCAAGAGGCATTTTTATTTAGTTATACAGAGTACTACTGTTGTTGAAAGTCTCTTTTGTAAAGGCCTGTGTGTCTTGCTCATATTCCAAGCTCAGACACCACTCTTTCAACTGTCATTCCTTTCACATTTTCTCTTTTCCTATATACAGTGCAGAAGCACCAGAACATTTGCATGCATATTTGCAAGAACACTTCCCCACAAATCCTCCTCACTCTGAGGTATTCCTCAGCTCAGAGACTCTAGCTGAAAGACTAAAACCTTCTCTGATATAGCCACTAGTGCACCTATAGGTGCAGAAGTGGTTTTGCCAGATTCTCCCTTAAACAAAAACTCAGAGTACTTTTAATGTCTGAAATATATCCCAATGCAGCAGCACCAGATATTAGAGATCATGCTGTTCTGCACAATTAACCAATATACATTTCTAGTTTTTCTCCACATCCTTATATTGTAATCCCACAGAAAGCTGGAAATAAACTGACAGTTGTTCCATGTTTCATTGCAGCACAAATTAAATCAGTACTCAACCACTCTAACCACACTGTTTAACATAAGCAAGATCCTGGCATGGTGGGCATCTTATGTAAGGATTTCCATCTTTTAGGAAACATAACTTTGTCATGCAACATGTCATTCCATATAAAAACTGTACTATATTGATAATAAATTTCAATATTTAAATGCTAAAAAATAATACATTTTAAAAATAACATTCCAATTTAAAGATAAATAAATAAATAGGGGTCCATAAAAGCTGTAACACCTCAAAAGAGTTAGTTGTCTTCCAGTTGTGTAGTAACTTTTCCTAATTAGAACCAGTTAAGATCATGCAACTCAACAATTACAAAGTCCTTACAAAAGCTTGGTACATGCTGTTGCTATCTGTATCATGCCTAAATAAGTTCATTTTAGTCTATATACTAGCCCTGTAATACTTATATGAACCCACACTTAGCAACCCAGCAGGGCAGCTATTATTTTCAAATAAGGGGGCAGCGGACTGCCAAAACACTTGTCCTACCCAAAAGTTGAACATTATCCTAATGAAGAGCATTATGCTATGAAAAGCCATACGTTAGAAGAGATCCACAGCCAGAAATCCAAAGCAGCAACGGTCGTCCTCAGATATGACCTTGACTCATCTAGCATGTTAGGTATTTACATCAGTCTGGCTAGATTATGAACGTGCATCCAGCACATGTTATTCCCTTGCTAGTTCTGTTTAGTTCCTGTGTCACCATACTCTTAGTTCTAACAAAAAAATCCTATCCAGGGTATACGTCATTCATTTTTAATAAAGCAGAACTGCCTCCATCTAATATGAGGCCCAGCCTGATACATGCACACAGTGAAACAACCACCCATACTAAGGAGGGTGGCATGGTGATCAGGGAGAGAAAAG
Organism: Empidonax traillii; assembly: GCF_003031625.1. Lineage (NCBI taxonomy): Eukaryota > Metazoa > Chordata > Aves > Passeriformes > Tyrannidae > Empidonax > Empidonax traillii. The sequence continues at coordinate 1,520,670 of NW_020955200.1, forward strand.
CCAAGTTAGTATCAACAGGAAAGAACTTGGAACGGAAAGTGCTCCTTGCTGCTTCAAGAGCTACATTCATGGAGAGAAATAGCAAGCTGCTGCTCTTTCAGGATCAGGTATACACTTAGAAGTCTCTCTGCATGGATGGTATTGATTTGGAGGCATTCCTTATGTAATGGCCATCTGTAACGTTATAATTAGACTGAGCAGCACACACACTGGATTCCTTTTCAACTCTGCCAGCATGCAGCCCTTCACCTATAGCGGGAATATTATGTGTCTTTGACAATGACCTTTCACTGTGTGATTTGTCCTTATAGGCTAAACAGCCTTCTCTGCTTAAACATATTTAGTCTTCTTTGGAAGTATACAATAATCTCAGTAGACAACAATATTTCTGTTGGTTTTCTAAAAGTCACTGATTTGACAAGAAATACATGATTATTGAAGATATTTGATTCATTAATTCACATTTTGAAGGATTCAGTGACAATAAGTGAAGAAGGTATGATAATAATTTAAAAGAAAATGTTTTTCCTAAGAATTGTCACTTTTAAGTTACCTTTAAAAAATAACCACACCACTAATTTTCTGTTTCACTGTCACTTTTCCTCCTGCTGCTGACCCAGGGAAGATGTTCCTGTAAGTGTAAGAGCTATAAAAAGACAACATTTTATTTTCCCATTATATGGTTTTTTCATCAGTTTTGAAACAGATAAAGAAGAGGGGGGTTATTTTAATGTCAGTCTTTGAAAGACTGAGGAAAATGGCTAAAATAATAGAGAAAAATTCTAAATCCAATATGACATTAAAAATACAATAATTCTTTGTGCAGCTCATTCCTTAAATTCTAAGAGAATATCAGGCATTTGTGGATAGAAAAACATAAAAATAATAATACAAGAGAATACATTTTAAAAAAATTAGTATTTACACATGATGAAGAACCACAAGGTTAAAAACATAGGCTATATGGGTGCTCTGCCTTACGGAGACCCTGCTAGGCATTTATAACTATTTAAATCACAATATGGATCTGCACAGTATCAGGAGGTTTCTTTCATGCACCTCAGTTTCTCAGTGAAGAGAGAACTGTGCATCACAACCACAGAACAGCCTTATCTGATCGCAGTGTCTGTTAGAAGTGTCCAAGTTATTAATATCCACCAGCTACTGGTGGCTACATATAGGACAGTCTCAGATTAACTATAAATTTGTACCTGCACTACAAGATGACAGCCTTCCAACAGACTTCCTTTTTTTACTCTCTTTTCTAGGTGAAATTTGTTCTCTCCAAAACTCAGATTTGAAGCACTCCAGCAAAAAGTTCTGAGAAACTGTCTACATTTGCTCTGCAATTTTCTAGTTTCAGTGCTTGCCTCAGGGTAAATATGTGATGATGTACTATCTTATGTATCCCACTTCAATATTCAGCTTAAAAAAAAATAAATTATTTTCAGATGAAGATATGGCACAGATAAAATGACAATTTGTTACAAGCTGTAGAAACACACAGCAAGGTGCCATGCTCTACTGCTATTCTACACAAAGCAATCACTCAATAACTTAGCACAGCACATGACCAGAAAAAAATTGTAATGTCCTTTTTCTGCAATACCAACATGACTACCTGTGACAAAGCTCACCTCTCAACTACTACAAAGATCATGGTTTAATATTTAGACTGAAACAAAACATACATTAATTATCTTCCTTTGTAATACTTTTTCTCAAACTGGAATATAAAAGCAAGAGAATCCATTCCAGAAGCAGAGAAGCTGCTGCAAACAGCACCGGCTCAAACCACAGAAAACAATCAGGCAGAGAAAGTCCCCAGGGCACCACCTGAAACCCCAAGGAGCCCCAGTACAACACTCTCACTGGGAGGAGGCAGTGGACTGGACAGCACGAAGCATCCTGACCAGGACTATCCATCTGGTGTAAAGACTGGCGTGATAATTCTCTGAGATAGCAGAGAGGGGAGATGTATAATAAGTTGCAAACAGCATCCAGACTAGTAATCTTAAATCATAACCCTTGATGGAACTTACCTCTGATAACAAATACCTCAGCCCAAAGGTATATGGCACAACACAAAACAAATGCATTCAATACCCCCAGCTTACCGGACTCCAGTAAGAAAGGCTTCTCCCCTTAGATTCTTCCTTTTGAAAACATAAAGACCAAAATGATCTCTCTTGCCTACACTTAATATGAAATTTAACTTGGAAGCCATGAAATTTGACTAGGATCACCAAGCAGTTCCTTTAAGAGAGAAATGACAACCAAACAAACCAAAAAAGGTCTGAACTCAAAGGTATGTTTCCTAAGTAAAATGCGGTGTAGAATTAAACTCCAAAAACTACATCATTAATAAGTACCTGAGCTAGAATAAGACACATGATAAGAACACTATAAAACTAAAATTAAGATGAGTATTGTACTGAAAAGTGGATGTCCTTGCTGTGTTTCAGAAATCCATTCTATTATTTATTATTCACTCTTAATAACACTGTTAATAACAGCATTGTGGAAGTCAAAGGTGTAACCCTAAAAGGTACACCAAAGGAAATCAGAAAAAACATCCTTTCTTCCATTATTACTGAGCTTATAAAGTATTTTTATTTTATTTTCATTGCAAAACTTCATTAAGTATTTCCTCTCCCACTCTCTAGACACTGTGAAAACTTCAAAGAAATGTGAAAGCTTCAATGGACATGAAATATAGCTGTATTCTTTCAGATAGTTCTGAAACTAATTATACTGTAAAAGATGCTACAGCAGGAAAGAGCTGATGGACCTATAACTGCATTTCAACTGAGGACACTGTGGGAGAATATGTTTTTCCACACAGGAACCACTGCTTATGGGCATTTAGAAAATTGTTAAAATAATTGGAAGAATTAAGTAGGCCACAACTGTATGCATTTGTGAAAGGCAGAAACCAAGATAAGAAGCTTAACTGTGTGTTGTTAAACCTGCCTGCAAGTGGCTTTGCTTCATATACTGCTTTATTTCTGGAGTCAGTTCAGGCACTGAAGTCTTACACTTTGATTAGGAACCAACTTTTAAATGTGCTTTACATACTTTAAAGAGGAGCATTTTAAATGCACCATTCTCTGTCTTTCCTATACTTAGTGGCTCTAGATGATAAAAGTTCATTTGCTACTGCTCTACAACCTGTAGAGTAGTGACAGTAATGGCTAAAACAAGGAGAACAAACATCTGACTGAAATAGGCATTACTGAAACAGCAGACAGTTCTCTGCTGCACAAAGATGAAGTGTGAATACCAGTTCTCCAGACTAAAATTGCCCTTTGTATCTGCAAATAATTAGACACACTAAAGTAAATGGTTTAACTAATAACATGCAGTTTTCTCTATGTATTGTTCAGTATTTCCCATGTGCAGTTCAAACTTCCAGTAAGAAGTCCCTCACACCTAAATCAGCTTTACATTCACAACATTAAGCCTAAGAAACCAGACCATGGGTGTTTGTTGGATTATAAAGGCTAGATACATCACAAATTCCTACTCTGATGTGAACATTTGCATTTTTTAAGCTTTAGTTTGTTTTCATTTCTTAAAAAATGCTAATACTGAGTGATTGGTTTACTTTTTAAGGAAGGGGGCCGGGAGCTATTTTTCCATACTGTCTTGACTATTACTGTAAAAGCTGCTTTAAAAAAAAGACATTATTCCACAAGAAAAAATTTTTATATGTAGATTATTTGCACTTTAAAATATCATCACTTCAAACTGTAAATAAAAAATTAAAGATAGTTGTATTAACCTGTCCTGGATCTGCACAAAAGAATGTTGGAGTAGCTGTCCAGTTATGTTCCAGTAAGTATTTTATCCCACCTCCAGACATTAAAATGCTCAACTGATTGAACATTTATTAACATATGTTATAAACACATTCTTTCTTTCTTTATTGAAGCAAATCAGAGACAAGATGCAAAATCTCTGATCTGAAAGTTTCAATTTTCTTTAAAAACTCGAATAAATCCTGATCTGAATTTCACCATTTTTTTACCCACCATTCTCTTCATAAAATAAAGGATTCTCTGTTTTCCAACAAAGGATTACTCCTTATGAGTAATCCAGTTATAGCTATGTCGCTATTGACACTCAAAAGAAACACTGCAAAAAAGTACACAATTTCTCCTATTTATATCTGGCAACCCTGTTGAAGACTGTCCCTTTGGACAACATGAAAATGCACTTAGGTTTCAGTTCAAAAAGAGATCACCTCTCTTCAGAAGAAATGAAGCCTAAGATTCTCACATGAAACCTGGGAGAAAAGGTAAATTGAAAATTTCATGTCAGAACACCAAAGCAGCACTATAAGCACTTAATGCCTTAGACCCTGGACCTCAGTGTTCAGTTACCCTTCAGAGGGCTGTTTCTTTTCAAAAAAAGTACTTCAAGGGTACAATATTCCAGCAAATGTAAAAAAAAGCCAACCACTTATCTTGTAAAAACATAAAGTACTTTGAGCTCAGCATAACAAATTCATAAGAAAGACTAAGTCAGTCATAGCTGAACATGAAGACAAACTCTCTGCCTTCATTTTTAAGCTTTGTTCATAATTATTTAATTCTGTGAGTTTATACAAAACCAAGTTTTAGTACTTAGAGAACAATTTGGCAAGTGTGAGGAACCACTTGTATACTTGTTCCTCTTACCTTACAGTTGTTTCCGCCTACAGGCTGAGTTAATCAAAGCCTAGATACTTCCAAAGCATACACCGTGGATACACTTTATGACAAAGGAAAGTGGTAGAGTATTTATAATGTCCTATGACCAAAAAAGTTTGTCTTCAATAATGAATGGGGTTCTACAACTCAGCCTTGGTGTTACCAGACCTGCAGACTACCACAGTAACATTAATCAGCTTTTTTTTTTTTTTTAAGCCTCTAGTGGTAATTAAAACAACTCCTGATTTAGAGTCTAATTAAGAAACAAGATAATGGGATAATAAAAGTTCTATTTAAAAAGCTTAACATTTTCAGTTTGATATCTCAAGTCAATTAATAGACTGCACTGCCAACCCGTATTACTGGCTCTCTGCGTATCCGTTTATATAGATTCCTTTCGTGGTGCAGAAGTGCGAGTAGCTGATTTTTTTTTTTTTCCCCCAACCTCCTGTAGTGAGAAAATAAAAATAATACAGAACTTTGGTGGTAGGTTTGGTTCTGGTTTGGTGTCTTTCAGTTTTGTTAAGAAACATGACTGAGTATTTGGCAGTGGACTAAGCCACACAGGACGCAAATAACATCTAGATTTCTAACAGGAGAAACCTAGTGAGTCATCATCTGTTCAAAAATCTTTGCCCCTTTTGCCCTATGCTTTGTCCTATTCCACTCCACCCACTTCACTGTTTTTGTCTTCTTGCCCTCTATCTGCTGCAGCACCAGGACGCTGCATGAGTACTCCAAATAATCAGTGGGTCAGTCAGCACACGTTACAGACATACCCATATGCTTTATGGAATATCATCCTAACAAGGCTTCTGTAATGCCTTCACTGAGGTACCAGTAATGACTTTTTGCTCTTACGTAATATTTTCTTCAAGATCACAAGAAAAATATCTCCTGTATTTTCTTGCTGCAGCAGGAGAATACAATCAGCCTCTTTGCAGTTTCTTTAGTTCAGATGGAGAAAGTCAATTCAGGCCTGCTCAACTAATTACAATAAACAATTGCTCACTGAAGTGATCTCTGTGTATTCTTATAGGAAACCATGCAGGGAAAATCCTAAAATACAGCAGAAGAGAATTCCCAGTTGTTTCCCTCTTGATTAATTCAAATGAGAATTAGGGATCAAGTCATGGCTCAGCTTGCTATACAAAGCCCAATTTCAATATTTTCAATTCAAATATTTCAGTATTCTCAATATTTCAGATTTGTGTTGGAAAAATAAGCTGAAATGGCCAGACACACAGAGAAAGATTTATGAAGCCAGAACAAGGGGAGTGAATCTCAGACAAGAGAATGTCAAATTTTCAAAGCTAACATTATTTTATCAAAAGGCCATAACAGAATCTGACAGCCTAGACATCACTTTAGAAATCATCACCGAAATTTAAACTGATAAGCAGGTTAAAATAACAAACACAAACAAAGAAATAGAGAACATTCAGGGCAACAATTCAAATTACTTTCTGTAAGAGTCAGTTCTCCTATATTGTCTTTGTCTCGCTTTGCCTGAAGGACAGAAACAACCAGAATTGTAGAGCTCTAATTTTCAATTGCAAGATTAGTTCAGTGTGTTCTACCCCACAGCAGCATGTTATGGAGTATTTTCAGGCAGTATTAGAGAACTAATCTGGATTCTACTCATTTAATTTTGAACGCAGCTGGCTGGAGGTTTCATACTAAGCAAGTAACACAGGTCTTCTACCAATGAAAAGGTCTAAGCACAAAGTTTCAGAACTTATGCTCCTTATAGGACAAGGAAAGAGAACAGTAATTAAATATTTATCCTCTGCTCTAACAACCTGTCTATCCTCAATGTAGTGTAAAAACCATAAAACAATAGCAGGTGATTTCCCACACCTTCCCCAAGCCCTGTTCATTGCTTGTCACACTGGAAACCTATTGAAATGACAATTTCTTTCTCCAAGTGCATTTCTCAAATTGCTGAATTTCTAGTGAAATCTGAACTCAATAGCAAAATAAGTTCTCATTAAGACACAGGTTCAGTTAACACAGTCTTTAGCCATTAACTGTGGTCTATGCCCACCAACAACAGAAAAAACATACTTGTCAAAGCCCTATATGTACTAAAGATTTGCTACCACACACTGTGTAGGTCAAATTTTATTCTTACTGACTTGCAGGCTTCTCTCAAGGCCACAGAAGTGTTTTCCACAGATACAATGGTTTCCACACACAGCACATTTTCTCTTTCACTGTCCACCCTTCACCTCCTCTTCTTGAAAATTCTGTTAGATCTGCTGCTTGCAGAAAAAAACCCCTGAAACTAGGGTAACACAGAGTCTATTTGCCTTTCAACAAACAAAATACCATGTGCCGAACCAGTATTATAGATGAACAGGGCTTTTTTTTCCAATTTTTTTGTTGTTGTAGAGAAGCCTGGGAGAAAGGAGGAAATATGATTTCTTTTTTGTATTTACAACTCTTGAAAACAAAAAAAACCACAGGGCAAATCACAAACTCCAAAACCACAAGGAAACGATTTACATTGCAGGTCATTTTGGTATGTGAGGAGGAGTGTCAGACTACTACTGCCCTACCCTCCAAGCATCAAAAATGCAGGTCAGTCAGACAGCTACTAAAGAACTTTTGAGAAATTTGTGTTCTCTGCCAAATAGCACACAGATTATTTTAAGTGTCACTGCAGTTCAAGTGTTGCCACTAGAGAAAGCAGAAACACTCAGCTCCATTTTGTTCCTTAAGTGCTGTTTTACTGGAAAAAAAAAAAAAAAAACCCTTACATTTTATTTCTACCATAATGTACTATGATAAGCATAGCTCAACCTTTTCTCTCCCATCTCCAACTCACACTTTGCTCATTTGAAAAAGCTCAATTTTCTTGACATTTTTTCTTCCCTTCAGACCTGGAGTTGTGAAGATGTCCATCCCCCATTTAAGCCTTTTATTTTATGGTACTTCTCTATTTTTAAGACTTAAATGTTTCAGTCAATAGGAGGCATTAGGCTAAAAAATAACTGTTGTGATCTGTTCCTCTGTGTTGCTTAATGAAGTAAAAAGGAAAGTTGTATAGCAGTTTGGCAATCTTACTGGCTGTGAAGTGTCATTAAGTAGGAGATGGCAAGTTTTATTCATGCACCTATGACTACTAAATTCACAAAACAAACAGAAGGTTTACCATGG
>NW_020955200.1:1528645-1579927 GCF_003031625.1 Empidonax traillii
AAAAACAAAAAAAAAAAATAAAAAAAAAAAAAAAAAAAAAAAAAAAAAAAAAAAAAAAAAAAAAAAAAAAAAAAAAAACACCAAACACAAAAAACCCCCCACAATCAAACATCAAAGTGAGGAGTCTAGTAAGTCTGAAACAGTGTCACGATACAATCTTTCATGCAGCCTTTGTTGTTAAGCTGTAGTATTTGATTAAGGAAAGAAAGTCTCCACATGTGCCCAACAGTAAAGCACTTCACTTGAATTTTAACACATTCTCTAATTGCAAGTGAAAAAAAGAGGCCACAGTGAGAGGATAAACAAGAGACAACTGTGTTCTTTTGAGCCAGTGCTGCACACAATTATCCTGTTCAATAGACTACTCCTGTGATTTTGGAGGAAGTAAAGTTATATTTGGTATGTCCATAGTGCACAACAATTCTGCTGTAAGTTCCATCCATGTTTTATGATTCATTGAAAATCAAACTGTAATTTAAAAAGTTCTTTAGGCCAAGAAAACCTGCTAAATTGACCAGAATTTAACTATCTGCCATATTATTCATAGTTCCTCTAAATCACAATGTCCTATTTCCAAATATTCACATTTATGAAGCAAGGCCTTACTCCTTCTAAACACCAATTAAAAAGTATCTTTCAGGACAAAGCAAAACAGTATTCCTTAACAGATAGCTATTACAACACCTCCACAAACACATTTAGATTTTGCACCACACTCGTTGTAACTGTTGCACTTGGTTTTCTGATTTCTGTAAAAGGGTCTAAATGTGGTCTGGAAATGAATATAAATGTCAACTATTAAAACCAATCTTCCAAACACAGAACTCAGATTACTAAGGTTATTTGAATTACAAAACCTGGCTTCTCAAAATACAAAATAAGTCTTCCAAACTAAATATAGAAGGAAGAATGAGAAAAAAGTATTAATTTTCCACATATCATATATCTTTCTGCTTGCTGCCATTTAGTCTATTAAGATCGTCCTTTAAAGTGACATGGGAGAACGGAAGAGGTCATTTGAAATTTTTATGGTTTCTCCAAGGTCATGGGTATCATGGACATGATTTAATAAACCAGACCAGTTTGGTTGATAAAGCACAAGGAATTAATTAGTCCCTTGCTCATAAAAAAATTTAATCAAGAAAAACTAAATAACATACACAAGCTTTTTGCCTTCAACAAGCAAGCTATCTATCAGACTAGAATGTTAAAAGAATTACTAGAATAACACAGAACTTATCCTGATGAGAGTGTCTATAATAAATTACTCAAATAATAATGAATATGTCTGTGATCCAACGACCTGAAAGACAGGACTATGTATTTAGTTAAATCTAGTCTAAAAATTATGTCCAGTTTTCATTTCTGTCAGAAGGCATCAAAACTCCCAGCCCATAATAATCTCTAAAACAGCTTCTGCACTAGGGTAGGCACAAATGGCTACTGTGAAAGCACCTCTTAGAGAAAGCAAGAAAACATGTCCCAGTGATTTTAGGACTAGCCCAACTCTATCCTCTGTGCACCTCTCTTTCTTGTTCAGATTCCCTACTTCTGTAAAACCTTATTTTACAAAATACAGCCCCACTGAGATGCAAATCTAAAGCTTCATTTACACTGTTTTTAACTATGCCATAAACACCGTGATTGTCAAAACCCACTCACCTGCCAGTCTGCTCCTTGTGTCATATTTGCATTGCCAGGAGTAAAACACAAAGGAGTAAGGTGAAACAATACAGTCCAGACCAGCACAATGGTTGCAGCACAAAATTAAAGACAATAAAAGAATGTATGGATTTCTTATTTTGAGTAGCTGTCTCAGACATACTTATTACTTCAGAGGATCTGACAGTGTAAGAATAGTTCAGAGTGCATCAACTGTCACAACACACATATCAAAATATCCTTGTTCCCCTCTGTTCACAAGAACCAGAATTAAGACATCCTGCTTCCCAGTAGACAGTGCTTGGGATCTATTCCTGAACTTACGACAAAGACACAGCGTGGCCTTTTGCTAATATTTTACCTCAGTGTGCATTAGTAGGTTTCAGATTAAAGAATTCAAGTTTTGCTGCTGTTATTGGTATAAAGCTTTTAACAATTTACAATAGAAATAATATGGAAAATTTTATGTCAGTCATCGAAGAAATACAAATAGAAAAAAGTTTCCCTGAAATGCTACTCTGCTTATTGGTACTAAACAAGTTTAAATCATTAGTACTACTCCAGTAAAAATAAACTAAAACAATAATCATAAAGAGTGGCAAGAGATCAGAATGCAGGTCTCAAATTGTTTGTTTCCTGAACGATGAGCTCTGCCCAGAGTAACTGCAACCACAAATGCATACCCAAATGCTATTTTCATACAAAATTAAATGTGGAATACCTCAAAATTTGCACTCCAGGCATAGAACAACTATTGCCTTTGGTCCTTTACCCTGTAAAGTGCTTTTACCTAATTCTGGTGCTTTCATTCTTGTCAAAACAGTCCCTTATTGTGCATGTTTCACATAATTAATGCTGGACTATGTTAACTATAGTAATACTAATTAATGTTTGACATAGGTCCCACCTCTACCAGGTTATGAGCTATTTGCTATTTTCTAATATCTAGTAGAGACTGAGTGATTTTTAATGAGAATCAATTTCACTGAAGAATTCATCTGCAATGCTATAGTGTTTTTGTACATATCCCATTAAGCAGCATTTCTAATGGCAATTCAGTTGGACATCTTAACATTATACTCAGAACAGCAAATGTGACAAACTGACTAGTACAGCAGGGTTTTTAGAAAGAGTCAAAACAAATTAGGAACCTTTCACAAAAGCTAAGTGCAATTCTGACTAGGACAGAGACGCTTTGATTCGGGCTTTTAATATCTCTGTTGCTTTCCTCCTCTAAAAGGGTGTTCTCATCTTTGACCCTCTCTGGAAACCATTCACTCTTGCTTGGTTTTTTTTTGTTTTGTTTTGTTTTGTTTTGTTTTAAAAAAAAAAAAAAGCAGCAGATTAAAAGCCCTAGTCACTGTAATCCTTTTAATCTTTTCTTTAACACTTTTATAATTTTTTATTTACTATTTTTATCCCTGCACATACTAAAGCAACATATTTTACTTCTACGAATTCCTTGGCTAGTTACACGTCAATTATTAGTTGAGAAAACAAAGTGGTAGGTTAACTCCTGCAGCTCAAAGAGGGTTTTGATTCTCAGCCATTCATTTCCTGCCTCAATTAATTCCACACATTCCATATCAGTCTTGATTCTTTAACCAAAACTATTTTGGCACTTCATCCTATCTATTACTAATGTGCCCAATATCTACTGTAAACATGTTCCATGTTCACATTTCCATTATTTTTATTCTTCTGCCCCTCCTTCTTCATAATACGTGCTGATTACAACCACGTAACGTTCTTATACTTTGTATAAGAAAATTACATACCTGTACTTCTTAGTCATGTGTACTTCACTTATATATCAAATTCTTCTTATTGTATTCTTTGGTTTATGTTTAGACATAATGGAAAATTATTTTAAAACAGCCATAGTAGCATAAGAATATCTCTAGAATTTTATATACAAACTTTATACACACAATACTTGGAAACTGTGAATAATTATGTAATGTTAAGGTTGAGCATATCAATGACACTACTTATACTAGAAAAATAACTGAATCAAATAGCACTTCAGACCAAGAAGTACAAACATGATTATAAGAAAACAAACAAACAAACAAACAAAACACACACCAAAAAACCCGTGTACCATAAAATGCTTTTTAAATTTGTAGGAATTGTAAAAATATTTAGTTGTCTCTCCATCTCACTGATTTCATTAAAAAGAGATGCAAATGCAGCAACTTTAATAAATTCTTTGCAAGTAAGTTCTCTTTGCTGCCTCTGAAAACACTAGGTTTTACGAGTTTACAAAAAATCATCCTGATCTTTGTATTAGTTGTAATACTAAAGGCACAAACATACAGATTGAACTTTTATCTCCATCTGTAAAGCAGAATGCTAGTCTTGAGATGTCTGCTAAAATCTGGGACTACTAGATGACTACTGTTTTTGAAAGCAGGATTCCAATAATCATGAAAAAGAAGTGTTAACAATTAAAAAGAGGGCACAGCCTAAAGTTGCATTTTCTTTGCTATGTCGCACCTTTACCCATGATAATAACTCACAGTCACCTGCAAATCACAGCCCATTTCCTTCTGCACCAGTTCAATTTTTTCGTAGATCCCACCGGAAGCGTGAGAACTCATGATGTCCAGAAAACTCCAGGACATCAGTTTTGTTTCATTTTCTAATTCATTTCAGGGCTCCATTTTGCAGCTTAGTATTACAAACATAGAGGCACAACTCTGAGACTAGTGAAATTCATTCACCGGCATCTCCTTCACCTTCCACATAGGAAAATACACACGTAGGGTTTCGATGTATTTAGAGGGGAATCAACACACTTCTCAACAGCCAGCAGGAGAAAGGGATTTGGCTTCGTTTTTATTTCCAGGGTTCCTATCTACAGTCACAGTTTGTTCTACTGCTCTCTGTTTGCCTTGAAGGATACTCGACAACTGTTGACAAAGGTAAAGATGCGAAAAATTCCCACTTAAGTTAAGCAACCTTAAGGCTTAAAAACATCTCCAACACTCTCACAAGAACAGCCAAGGACATTCAATCCCATGCTGGGCTATTTCCCTTGATGCCTGTTGAAGTGGTAATCTCTTTACTTTTTTCCAGTAAAGAGTATTTTACTGGAAGTTTCAGAATTAGATGGAAATAAGGAAAGTGATTCCATGTAACTAGATACTTTTAAAAAAGCACTTTATTTCCACAAAGCCAAAGAATAATTTAATTTTTCAAGCTCTGAAGTAATATGAAGATACTAACATATGTTGTACATACACAATGGCAGACTACTTTTGCACTTGTTCCAGACCTGTAGGTAGCACAACATAGTACTGGATATTGTTTTCAGCTGCAATAATAACCTGCAGTCTTCATAACATTCACACTTTCCCTACCCCTGTAACTTTCTTATGACAAAATTAAACACATGCCAATTCCATATAACTCTGAAAATACAAAGACACATACTAAAATAATAGGATTTTGGGGTTGAGCTGTAAAGCTCTTTTTGAAGTTTTATAGGCTGACTCATGTTTGGTCCAGAATTTTTACTTCATTCTTTAGTTAAAAAAAAAAAAGATAGAAAAAAGAAAAAGGCTAATGCTGAAAGCACATTACTGAAGAGCTTCATAAAACAGTGGCAAGAGCAGAATGCCAATTTTTTTCCAGTGTCTGAAACCACATTGGCATAAAAAGCCAGTAGTCTCTCAAGTTTACAAGTTTTGAGCATTTAAAAAAACTCACATTAACAAAAACATTCAAGTTACTTCAAACAAATTCAAAGCTGGCTTACCCTGGGTTGGAGTGTTTTGAAAACAAACTGGTTCATAGACAAGAAGGGAAGAAAGGGTTTAGAACAAGTACCCACAACCTAATGTCTCAGTATGGTGCTTAACTTACAGCACTGCACCTTATATGCTCTGTGCTGAAAAACATGTTTCATCCATCTATCTATAAAGAAATGGTGTACTAGATGCCTTTTGGGGGTAACTTTTTTTTTTTTATTTTGAAGGTTTTTTTGTTATAGCCTTCCTCTTCCTTACTATTCCCACACATTTTTGAAAAATCTGCTATTGGTTTGCGGCTCACCCTTGGAAGGCACACCCTCAGACAAAAATATACCAGGTTCTGCTCTTCAGAAAGCAGCAGACACAGCAGGTATACTCTGTTCTAGACAAGCACCACAGACCTCAATGTCAAAGTCAAGGATGGCTCCAAGTGCTTTGTGACTCCCTCAAGGCCACAGAAGCATACAATTGCAGTTTGAAACGGTAATGTGAATTTTAAAGCAACTCCACTAAAAAATTGAATTCAAATTATGATACACTTGAATTTTCAAGAGCTTTTCAGAACTACTTTTCAGATACCAGGTTGAGAATAAAGCACTGCATCATGTGGCATAACCCTTCTTATAGTGCATCATTTCCCTGCATGATAATCATCCTCAGTTTTACTCAAAAAAAGTTTTACAGGTTCAACACAGCTTCAGGTAACTCTCAATAAACAGCATTTCCTTGCTTCTCTGTGCTATTCACTGTCCTTACTGCCCCTACTTCCCCATATCTGTTTCATGCACTTCTGCTCTGTCTTGCACCATTTTCAAACATCTCTGCGCCAGCTTACCTGAGCCTGCCTGGCTACAGTACCCTAGGCAAATTAATGCACTCCAACCAAGCGCCTCCTTGCTGCTGCAGCAAAGTAGTTCTCCTGAAAAGGTTTACCATTAAAACATTTCCTCCAGTATGTTGTCTCCAATACATCTGCATTCGGAAAGAAATCAAATAGTTCCAATTTCAATACTTAAAACTGGCTATTCTTCATCACATTGATATTATCTACAACCCATTTTGGTCCTCATCTGAAAGACTTTCATTTTCACTAAATGTGATACAAATCTTGAAACAGAAAAGTAAAATGCTCACTCAAGAACTTGTTATATTTTAGCATTCAAAAGTACAGATAGGAATATGATGCCACCCAGGAACTCCGAAACTGCCCAAAACCTGCCTAAACACTCTGCTTCACATTCCTTAGGAACAGAAGACACCCTACAGCACAAGAAGGGCTTTAAGGCCTGAAGAATAAAGGATACCCACCTAATAAAGTATTTTAGTGATCTATTACTTAATCAACTATTAATCAAAAAAAATAAACAGAAACAACAATTAAAAGAAAAAAAAAGAAGTTGCTAGTTATATGTGGCAGCACTAACGCACTGAAAGCTTGCATTAGAACTTCTTAGACATAGCACCAACCTCATGAATTCTGTCCCACTTCAATGGCAACTCTGATTTTTGAGGAATTTCAAAGATATTTTGGAATCTTGCACTTCTTTGATTGAAGCACAATGCACCTGTTCCTATGAAGATGACATGAAAGAAAGAAAGGAATGGGAACACGAAGAGGCAAAGTGATCTTGAAATGGTAACAAGAAAAAAGCCAGCTCAGGAATTCTGTTTCTCTGTTGCCTGAACCTACAGATACCTTTCTTCCTGCCTCTAAACTGCATCTTCAAATGAACCTTCTCCTCAAGAGCATTCTTAAGATTTTCTAATAAAAGGCACTTCCTTTCTAGTAACGACTTCAGGTATTTTCAGGCAGTGTTTGTAATATTCATGCACTTCTTCTTAACAAAGATATGTATTTGTTTTCAAGTGTGTATGGTTAGATTTTGAAATTCCTTTATTTAGGATTTTGAATAGAGGAGTAAAGAGATCATGAATTTGAACTCCTCTGTACAGTTACTGAATCCTATACTCAGTTACAGGCTGAAAACCCTCCAGGACTACCAGGTATGACAGCACACGTAAGTCACCAGTGGGCACCCCCATATGGGTCAGTCCTTCTCCAGAAAGCTTGAGTTTGTGGCTCTCAAATGCTGACACAGTGGTTTGGATTAGATATCAGGAGAAATTTCTTTACTGAAAGGGTGTTCAGGCACTGGAATAGGCTGCCCAGGAAAGAGGTGGAATCGCCATCCCTGGAGGCATATAAACAGCATGTGGATGTGGCGCTTAGGGATATGGTTTAGTGTTGAACACAGCAGTGTTAAGTTAACAGCTGGATTCAATGATCTTGAAGGTCTTTTCCAACCTTAACAATTCTACAATACATTTCTCCAACTCATGAAGGAGACAAGTGCACCCTTCAGTGCTGAAGTACTTAATCAAAGAAATATACACCAACCAGAGCTGCCTGCAAATCTGGCTCTTGGCATTTATTTTGCCGTAGAATTTCCAGTCTCATAACATAACTTATTCCCAGGCATAAGCATCTCCCAGCAACTTGTTTCTGTTAACATTGCAAGGGGGGACAGAGAAATAATCTAGCATTTTCAGCATTCTTAAAAGTCTGCTGCCTGACTCTATGCATCAGAAGAAATCTAAAAGCCTCAAGTCAGGCATTACTGAAAAAGAGAAACAAGCATTTTCATAAGCTTTGGCTCTCTTCTGGGTTTTGTATTGCCCTTTCACTATTCCAAAGCTTCAAAATGTATTTTTAGTAACAGAATCTGTCTTGATATGGAAAAAAAGTTTTTTTCCTTTCCCCCTTGAATTTGCCCTCTATTACCATCTTGCCAGTGAGCATGTATTCCTAGAAATACATATTTGTTATTTCACTAGTAGTGATTTTATAACATCATACTGAACAAGATTTGCTCAGAAGCCACACTGTGGGTTGTGGTTTTGCTGTGAAAGAGGTCATATTTCATGTATTTTAGCCAGTGAAAAAGGTCACTTGTCACAGCAGCTTTTAAAGTTTGCTAAATACTCATACAAAACCAAGTGGCACGAATTGAGATGCCACACAGCTCCAGATACCAGACTCCCATCATTTGTAAACAACAGGAAACAGGATGAGTGAAAATTGCCTCCTCTGCTTATAATTGAGGTGATGACCTACCTTCTTCCACCTGAGGAGGGACTAGAAAGGATGTCACAGAACTGTTAGACACCTGTTCAATGTCAAATGCTCAATGCTGATATTGTTTGACAGCATGTCATGTGTATTTATTGCCTCAAGCAGGACAGATGTTACGATGTGGGAGATGCTAACTTTCTACTCTTTCAAGAATACACATTCTACTTCTCCAAGAAGCCAGATCTGGCAATTACATTACTTGCAAACTGACTTGATGATCTCAGAGGTCCTTTCCAACCCATCTGATTCTATGATTCTATGAAATGCAGCTCCATATGCCTGTTCCAAAGTACATTCTCCAGTAAAGTAGTTTAAAAGTTTGGTGGAGAGGACAAAACAAATTACAAATTAATTAAAAAAAAAAAAAATCCAAGATGTGATACATGAGAAAGTAAGGAAAAATGAAAGTTAATTTTCATAAATACTCTGAGGTTTCAAAAGTTATTTAAATGACATGGATAACCTATGATATTTTTAATCCATCTGGCCCAACTTCCTTTTTGTCCTTCAGAAACATAAGAAGGCAAAATCATACTTACTAAATGTCATTTATTTTTAGCTCTTCTGCCTATTAAGACAGACAACTTCCAGTAACTAAGGGCAATTGAACAGATTTTAAAAGCATATAATAGAATCGAATCATAGAATTGTTAAGTTTGGAAAAGAACCCTGGGCAGCCTATTCCAATGCCTCAATGCCTGGCTACCCTTTCAGTGAAAATTTTTTTCTTAATATCCAATCTAAACCTCCCTTGATGCAAACTGAGACCACTTCCTCTCATCCTATTACCTGTGAGAAGAGGCCAACCCACACCTAGCTATGACCTTCTTTCAGGTAGCTATAGAGTCATCAGGTCTCCCCTCTCATTCCTGTCCTCCAGGTTAAACACCTTCAGCTCCCTCAGCTCCTCCTCATAAGACTTGTGTTCCAGACCTTTCACCAGCTCTGTTGCCCTTCTTTTTGTTACACCTCCGTGCTTGCTGACTGCTCAAAGGCAGCAGTCATTGTGATGGAGGACATAAACAAAAAAGCAATGTTGGTAAGACAGATCCTCGATGTTAGAGTAAGTTCAGTTTTCATGCTCACCGATCCCTAATCTCACCCATTTCTTACAATACCTTATCTTTCTACCTTAGAGCCTGGAAGAAACAAACATGGGAGAGATGCCAGTTTTAACACATTTGTGAAGGGACCTGTCTGAGCAGAAGCAGAGGGAACAGTACTGTCAGGAAATACTACAATAGCATAGCAAAAGTACTGAAAAAATAAGGCTATCCTCCACTGATACACACATGAAGACACCAACAGTTCATCTGTTAAAACACTGCACAGTTACTGAGAAAAACAGGCAAGAGAACACACAGATGCCTGAGTATTTGCAACAAATCCCATTAATGTGTTTTATTTCTCTGAAAAGACTGAAGGACCAAGCCTACAAAAGCAGCTTCATGTGAACAGGAAACAAAGTTTCTAAGAAAAAGTATGGCATGAACAACTGCATTAAATGAGAAAAACTCACCAGATCTTTCTGTTTTTCAAATTCTCTCAAGGCTTTAAAGTTTAATTCTGCCTAGCAATGAAATGGGTCACCAAGTTTAAACCTAGAGTATTTCATCTCCTTTTCTGCTGTTTTTTTGGACTGACAATGGTACAGTTACAGATTACAGATGATTCCGTTTACTCCAGTACAAAACAAGAGTTTCATTACTAACTGTAGGCTAAGGGTGTCCAAGGCTGCAACCAACCGAACACAGTCAACTAGGACCATTTTCTTCTTTAGATCCATGACACAAAAACAAAGTCCTAAGAATGTTTCTGTAGGAACAGAGCATATGCAGAGGCTGTAACCAGTTACAGGGTTTGTAAATTTATGTGATGAGACTGTATTCATAAACTGTGCATATAGCCAGCTGAAATGTAAGTATACCATAAAAAGATCCTCACTATAAGCTAGATAATTAAATAATGTAAGATCACAAATGGAGTCAGATAATTAAATACACCCTGCAGTACAATTGCCAGAGGTGAGTGCATACTCCTGGAGACACACCATCTGGTAAATGGTTCCTAAGTAAAATGTCAAACTACTCACAGCTTACAGAACATGGGTTACTCTGTGGTCTCTTTCTACACCGGCAAGAGGACAAAAAAAAGTCCTCTCAGCATCTTAAATATTCTGGACTGCAGCTTAATTTTTTTTCTTCTAATTAAATGGATTTAATCAGAGGTAATAGCTATGATAGATCAAAACCAAACAGTCTAATGCAAGAATTGCTGTGCACTGTAAGTCCAGAATTTCTGGCTCTCATGGCAGAACAATTAAATTTCTGTCATCTTTCTGTAGCAATGTGACTGCTGTAAGCAAGTTATAAATTTCAGGCTCATTTTTCTGAGTTGTTCCACACATTCAAGATTATACATTCTTACCACAGCTCCTACAAATACGATGAGCTTTCTC
The DNA here is from genome assembly GCF_003031625.1 of Empidonax traillii. Classification (NCBI taxonomy): domain Eukaryota; kingdom Metazoa; phylum Chordata; class Aves; order Passeriformes; family Tyrannidae; genus Empidonax; species Empidonax traillii. Next base: position 1,539,657 of record NW_020955200.1, read on the forward strand.
AATATTCTGAAACCTGCTCTTAGGGAAGTTTCTTCTTTCTTAGCAGCAGTATTTATGAGATTTTAATTCTCACAACAAAACTAATTTCATGAGGTACCTTGCCAAAAGCAGCAACCTTGCTTGTTCAGAAGCACAGAAAAACTTTGAACCAGGTCTGTGCTGTCTGAGGCTATCCAGGCCTCCTATTAAGTCCTCTAAATAGGAATGAAAACACCTATTCTCTCAATCTCATCCTTAAACATTTTGCATTTATCTAAGGCCTGTCCTACTTTTCTTTTGCAATTCCTAGAGACTTAGAAATAAGCTTGATGAGAAAACTAAACTCAGTTCATGGGTATACAACCAAGCTTGTTTGTGTTCTGAGAAGGAAAAGGGCGATGTCCTCATCAGAAAAGAAAGTGGTTAAGAGGTAGCTGAGAAACGTGAGACACAATTTACAGTTGCTTGGACTTCATTACAGTTGTTTCAGCATCATTACTGATCAGTGTATTTTTTTTTTCCAAGGCCTAACAGAAAAAAATTACTCCTAAGGCACTTAAATGCATCATCTCAAAAGCTGAGGATTGAGAAGGCAAATGAAAGAAGTACGTTCTCATTTCTGCCACCTCCTACCTCTCAGAAGTGGGATCATATGTGGGATCATATCACTAGCATCTACCAACTCTCACTGTTATCCCATTTAACAAACACAAATTCTTTTCAAAGAGAAACAAAGGGCTAAACTGAGGTGGAAGAGGAAGCACCACTGTATTTCCTTAAATACCGATCCAAGTGCAGGTCCTGCATGCATGCCATACAGGCTGCACAGAATCTACAGCCTGAATTAAGTGATTGATCTATCTCTGCTAGAAGAAATTACTTGTTTCTCATCTGCTTTGCTATGATGTTAAAGATGAGAAAAGTAATCACAATGGCAAACTCAGAAAGCAGAATGGCATACTTATTGAAGTAAACAGAGCAAAAAGTTTTAGATTTTGTTCACAGTCCAAAAATTTATAGAAAGCCTATAGAACCTAGGAGGAAAAAAAAAAGAAAACTGTGTCCCCTTATTTTATCAAGTGAAAGATAATAATTTCATATTTCCAGACTTCTGTATGCTCTGTAGAATGATGAATATGTATGATCGCAGTTACAAATGTAATCAGACCCCATTTTGATTTTCATAGAATCATAGAACATCCTGAGCTCAAAGAAGCCCCAAGAAAAACACCATGTGCCTGAGAGTGTTGTCCAAACCTTCATGAGCTCTGTCAGGCTTGGTGCTGTGACCACTTCCCTGTGGAGCCTGTTCCACTGCAATTAGATAACTGAATCTAATGAAATCTGTAGAATGGATTTACAGAAAAAAAATTGGATAACTATCAAGAGATGACACTTGGCAAGAATAATTTATTTATCCTAATGATTTTCAAGCATAAATGGTTACAACGCGTGAAAAGTCACAATAATAAATATCTCATAGAGTAATGTGCCTTACTGGATCCTCCCAATGATGAGGTACACCAGCAACCCTTCAAGAGCACACTCCTACTCCTCACATTCTTCTGCAGAAATATTAGGCATAAATGATGCGACATTTCTGAAGCCCTCTGACTTTTTCTATCCTCTTTACTATAATTTATTTATTTATATGGCTCCTATGGCTATAAAATATTATCACAGTTGTTTAAAAAGGTCTGGACTAAGGAATTACTGCTATGAACAGTGGGAAGGAATGTGAGAATGTGTGTCTATATAGATAGCTATCAGATGAATTACTGAAGAAAACAGATATTAAATAAACAGAGCACTTTTTGTGATCAGTCTTTGCAAATCAAAATAATAATTAACAGCACAGATTATCAGGATTATTTATTTCTGCTCCCTCTACTGGTTAATTGACCCTATAACCATAAAAATAATGATAGTCTGTACAAAGTCTCCAGATTATTATGTTGCAAATCAACAGTTCAAAAATCAGAAACCAAATTATATTATTAAAAACAAACCTTATACACAGCAGACATCAATTCTAAATGTTACCTAAACTCATCAAAATGTCATAATGGAAGGAAAAGTATCTTGCAGTTCAAAAATATGTTTCCTATTATACCAGTTTGTTTATGTTCCTAGTTCACAGACATTTCACTTTCCTCAGATCTAGAAATCCAATTAAACATTTCAAATTATGAATCATTGCACGAAATTGCTGTTAATTGGATTTTTAATTGAAAGCCCTTTTTTTTTCTCTTCTTCATACAAAACATCAGCATCAAGCAAGCTGCAAAGCAGCCTAGATCACAGGACAACTGGGGCTGGAAGGCAGAGTCTGGATGCCCACCCGATCTACCCCCACATGAATCTAACTCCAGCATAATTCAAGGTCTGAGTATAAGCAAACAGCAAATCTGTAACAAAACCCAGCAAAACCCAAAAATCATGGGATCTGATCACAATTATTACTTAGTCACAAGCAGCATATTCTCTGGGTAATGCAAATGTCACTAGCAGCTTGAAACACCTAAAAGAACCGGAGAATACCTTATTTTTGAGCTTCAATACACTCTGTAAATATTTATTTAGCATATAGCAGATTTCTTTTTATGTCACAAAGCACAAATAACATTCATATAGCCACAGGTTTTCTGATTACATCTCCTGGAGAGATAATTTAAATACTAATTTTAAATGTCAGTTTCTGAATAAGAGCCATTTCAATGTTCTTTAAGTGGTGTGAGTTGTAGTAAACATTAATGTATAATTAATTTTACTTAGTACAAGTGAAAATAACGGCCGATTTCATTTACCTTGCTTAGCATGGTTTTTTATTAATAGCCTTTAGTTTTGTAGATGAACAAGAGAAACTTCTATTGTCATATATAGATTAGAAATGTAAACACTTAACACTTCCCACGACTGACTTCAGAACCGATTATTATCTCAAAAAGGCAAAGCACCAGCGTGACAAAGAGCACTACTGCCCCCTAATGAGCCAGCCCACAAAAGCTCCTCTGTAACAGCGTTTTTTCTTTCCTAAAAAACCCTTCATTATATCCATGAATTATGAAAAAAAAATAGTGAAAAATTAAGACAACGATTAAGAATATATAAATTAAATTCACACCACGTTTCTACGCAAAAGGCACACACATATTTTTGAGGAGAAGAAAAAAGTACCTAGCAGTGATGATTTTCGGGTAACAATACTTAGTGCACCCAGAGATCATGGAGACGCAACGTACAGCAGAAAAATTACGTTCCCACACTTCTGTTAGTATATAAACAGATATCAGTCAATCTTATTTACTAGGATGTAAATGTTCAGGAAAAAAAGCCTGTAGTTATCTTCACATCAGATTTTTAAATTTTAGTGCCTGTACTGTTTTCTGGTTGCATCATTTTACATAAATGCCAGTCACAAACCTATTCTAGGCTTGCAATTATTACAAAGCAATTCCGATCTTGGAATCTCAACATACCCACAAAGAGAAAAAGAGAGGAAACAATCAAAAAAATCCACTTTCTGAATTCTTCTTGTACAGGAAACAGAAGAATTTTCTGTGTCATATAAAAGTGACATTTTTTCCTTTTTATTTTTTTTTAAATTGTTTTGCCACAAGAACTGAATCTGTATGCAGTGCTGCCCAATGCAGATTGGGCATAAAATTTGTCTGGTTCCTGTATATGCATTTCAAAAATACAGATTGCAAATGCTGAAAAAAATACAACTGTTGCAAGTCTTGTTGAGAAGCACAAACATAAGCCGTGTATTCTATTTCACCACAAATCGGAAAGCAGAACTGAGTTCTGATTTCTCCCTTCAAACTTCTTGTACTGAATTTTCCATAGATAAACATTCTGACAGACACCACAGAAGAAAAGACTCCAATTTCCATTAGCAAGATAAGGTTAAAAGCAAATCATGTGTCTAATTTGAAACACTCTGGCTAAAAAAAGATATTAATTTTGTGAATAAAAAATTATTACAAGTTAGGCACTGAAACACCCCCACTTGCTGAAATGCTTGAACTTAAGACTCTACCTTAAAACCTCTAAATACTGGCTTTCTGTGGACTCACATACTATGTAATCATTCATATAAATACATCATTAGCACAGAAAGGTTGCAAGTGATGAGTAATGTCTTACATAAGTACACACATGCTAGAAGGCTGCAAGTTGCTAGATATTAAAAGCATAAGAAGTACCAATCACATGCTATGTGATAAAAATAAATTATCTACAAAGATATTGTAAAGACCTAAAATAACCATATTCCATGGTATTTCTCCTGTTGCAGCCCAAGTTGCAGGTAACATGGCTCTCAGTTTACTGAATATGTATGCTATTATATCAGTACTTCACAATTTCAAGTGTTTACTATAACCTCTATGAAAGATAAAACCAAAAACACTGGCGAAACAATAATAATCAAGAGTTCCAACAGATGCTTCAGAACCTTAACATAAGGCCATCACCACAACTCATTCCAACTCTGCACAAGGTATTTCTTACCTTTGAATCTTCATTGCTCACTCCCAGCTCTAGCACAGCTTGAGGAGACTTCAGCTTTGCTTGCCTGGACTCCGCCATTTGAAGATTAAGCTGCCATCCAATTGTCTCAAGCTATAAAACACAAATTTAGACTACAATCAGATGACATAGAAGCACTGAAGTCAATTTGCAATACTGCCAGTGGTCTGTGTCAGTGAACACAGTGTCTGGCTCTACAAATATTAAGTACTTGTATACCGTGCACATTCCACAGATTCTCCTGGACTCCAAGAGAGATTTGCTTCTCTCTTGTCGAATTTACCATTCAAACTGCCTATGACCACTCAATATAAAGCACCTTCCCATGCCTCAGATCTGACGGAACTAACCCGTAGAACAGAACTAAAAATCCAGAATAAAGTAGTTTTCTCCCCTTGTGGAAGTTTATCAGCAAAGTTGCAGATTTAGTTTCACATTTCTTTTTCTTTCAGGAAAAAGAAAAAAATTACCACTAAATGGTAAACTAGCTAAAAATGGTAATTTCTTAATCAACAGATCTACTCATGCGTGTTGTACCATATACAGATGTTAATGACAAAAATAATTCTGTTCTGCTTTTTGAATCACTACTGCTGAAGTGCCAAAAACCAGCTAAGCATGTGAGCAACAGAATTTTTAATAGAAAGTTATAAAAAAATACATTTTAAATTGCTTTTTAATCATCAATTAAAAATTATATTCAAACATTATCAAGGTATACCTCACACATAAATGGAGTACGCAAGAATAGAATTACGAGACTTTCACTAAATAATCTATGAGGCCTTCCTGAGTAAAGAGAAGTGAAAATACAAATTCTTACCATCTGGAAAGATAATTTACACACAAATTCTTTTTAATCTATGTCCCCCCTCCACTAGTAAATATTCTGGCTGACTAGGTAAAAGCTGAAGTGTGGCACATCTCAGTTAATCTCTTACCAGTCCAACAGCTCAGATAAAATCACTAACAGAATAAAGCCATGCCAGACGCTCTGTACTGTGAATGGCAATATATGCCTTGCATCCTACAGTGACAGTAATCTCTAGATGAAAGATAACAAAGGGTGGTAAAAACGTCTTCCATGGGCACAGCTTCAAGACAGAACATTCGAAATTTATTGCAGCCATACTGTCTACACTTACACATTAATGTATGTTACATTACATTTCTTTGTATGCTACATCAATATATATGTACAACTATATATATACATATAACTATGTAACAAACACTGAAAGCCATATGACTAAGCAAAACAATAGGAAAACTATCATGACATATTAACCACCACTGCCAGTCCAGTTTAGACAAGGTCAAAGTTAAGGGAAAGAGACAGTGTCAGACTGACTTTGCATACAGAAACTTCAGCAGGTCAGCCCCATTAGGGCTTCAACATGTGATAAAAAGAAGTAAGTTTACATATTAATCAAATTGATGAAAGCATGCAGATAACACAAAGGGACTCGGTGAAGATGCCTTAAGTCTGGTCTAGCTCATTTTGTGGTAGGCGTAGCTTTAGTAACAGTATGCCCACAGCCTATGAATTAAAGAGGCTTTAAAGGAAAGTTTTATAAATTATAAAAGCAGACGAATATTTAATCATAATTCTGTTTTGATTTCATCTAACTTGATTATATCTTGGTTGGTAAAAGTACCAGTGCATTGCCCTTCCCACCCAAAAGTACAGAACACTCCAGAGTGGATTCTGTGTACATGCTCAAGTCAATCACACTAATGGACAACTCTGTTAAGCCTTTGTGCTGGCCAATATTTTCCAGATAACTATACCAGAATGATACAGCTAGAAACATTTTTCTCTCCACAAACTTCAGTAAAATTTAGTAAAGAAATTAACTTTGGTTCTCTCAGGAGCATAAAGATACTACCTTACTCTCTCATTTTTTGGTCAAGAGAAAAAGTTTAGTTCAGTTAAGTAACAGTCAACAGAAAAGGACCTAAATCCTGAGTTATAGTGGGAGCAGCCCAAAGCAGGTAACCAGGAACAGTACCACCTGTTGATAGAACACCTGGGCACTACGGTCAAACACAGGGACAGCAAGCAAGCTCTGGAACATGACAGCTCTTCGTACTGCAGTATCTCAAGTTCCAGCCCTGTGCTCCTCTATTTAGAAACGACTTTCTATCAGCTACTTCAACAGTTCATTACAGCAGTATGGAAACTAAGCCTTAGACAGGCTAGCAGCTTATTCTGCATTATAAAACAATGCCACTAGAGACAAAAAAAAATATCCCACGAAGTCTGACTTCTAAGGCTTTTCTGAAGTTGTTGAATAGTGTACTCTATGTAGCACGAAGAATAAACCACCAAAAATAAAGAATTAAAATTTCTGTCTTCTTTTTCACTTTTAATACACATCTATCCCAGAATATCAAATAGGGCTCAGAACAAAAACAATATACATGGCAGCACAGTGGCCTGAGTTTATAGCTGAACAGCAGCCATAAATCTTGTTCCATTTTGTTTTACCTTAAAATTACTTGTTTTCCTGTACAATTCATGTCTCTTTTCTGTTTTAAACATAGTTGTATAAGAATAAGTTTTGATTAATAAATTACATACTGCCTAAGGTTTCAAAATGGTCTGACTATTTTCTTGAAAGAAAAATGTCACACATACTTGGTTATGGTTATGTTTACTTAGAAGTCACTCAACAGCCTGAAATGTCAATTAACCTTTTGAGAGTGGTGACATGTTTTTGCATGGCATTTGTGTCAAGGCACAGTATTTGTTAGACAAAAAGTGGTACACCTTTTAGGACCAATTTTTTTTCAAATATGAATGGATTACAAAATTATTTTCTATAACAAGTCTTATATCAGAAGTGAAAACAGAATGATGGAAGAAACTATATGGTGCCAGAATCTGTGGCATATTAACTGAAAAGCATTTACTGGGGAGGGGGAGAAGTATTTCTCCATAACTAGCATGAAAATAAAGCCATGTTTTTAGCTACTGTAGACCTTTAGCTTCTTTTTACAATTTCTTATCATCAGTTTAGAAATGTGCAGGCTACCTTGTCAGTGCAACAACAAGCACTGTAGAAAATGTACTATTTAGTGCTGTAACTTCTCACTGGTATCTCTGGCACTTAACCTCAGGGTTATGTTTAGAAAACATAAAACAACGGGTGCAAGCTGGAAAATAAGGAAAAAAAGAAACATAGACACTAAATAAAACCATTAGTAAGCATGTATAAAAATGCTTCAGATCTGCTCCATGAAACTCCTAACAAATGATTCAGGGCATCAAAGTTCCAAGGAAGCTTTTGACAACCCCTCTAAATCCTCAGTTCCTGTGGCCATTTTGTTTCGCTCACGCTTCTGAAGAGCATGTCATGACACCTGGGACTAAGAGAGATGGAAGAACTAATGCCCTTCCCCCTTCCAGCACTCACTCAGTACTAGCTGTAGAAGAGATAAGGCATTATACCTGCTAAACCAGCTCTGTACCCACACACACAGTGCTTCTCAGTGGACACCCACAGCTGTCCCAGGGCAGATCCACACTAGAAAGCAGTTAGTTGTCCTATTACAAAAGGATCTGACCCTTCAACTGTAGGCAAGCAGCACCTTTACAGATACTTACATATATTATTTCTGGTCTGTCTATTATGATCTCTATGATAGCCACAGGCATTTTCCTCTAGTGTAAAACATGGGATCTTCCAACTCATGCCCACTGTCCTGTCCACCAGACTATTTTCCACTCTAATAGTAGAATGCAGTATTTTACGTAACAAGACAAGATCATCAGCAATCTAGCATAACTGTGGTAGAACGCTTGGGGTCAAAGTCAGTCTCTGCAAAAAGCCCATGTGCACTAAATATCAATACAGCTTTCACAATTTATCTGATATAAACTTCAAGCATGATCCCCAACCAAATAAAGGATTTCACATAGCCAAAATTAACATCTACAGAATCCACCATTTCCCTTATCATTTACAGCCCATTATGCTTTTACAGATTCTCCTGTTTCTTGCTGGCATTTTTTACCACAGTTCCTTACTTTCACTTTTAATATGCCCATAAACTTTACTACAAATTAAAAGCAAACTGAGAAGATATTCAAGGAATCTGATAAACATAAGTTTCTATATTAGTCGTCAAAAAAAACCCCTTCTCTCAACTACATAAATATATTTATTGTATACTCATTAATGAGAAATCCAGTAAATGTTCTTTGGCAAAGAAATTCAGCCTAACACAACCATCTGAACTATACAGGAACCAGGTTATCAGATTCATAAACAAAGGACTACAACTGAGAAGGAAAGCAGTCTGAATGTCCAGAACAGTCATCCTTGAAGTTGGAAGGACTAAGAACAGAGTCACTTTGACTGAGAAGCTCACAGTGAAAAAGATGTTGGTAAGAACTTAATTTGAGGAAAGAAAATAAGTGGAAATATTGTGAAATACGGAAAACTAGGAGTGGGAACAGAATTTCAGAAAATATGCAAGCATCTAAAATGTCTTCCCTAATACTCCCAACTTCAGCCATTCAGAACTTCTGGAGCAGTTTGCAATACTTTTAAAGGACGAAAAAAACATGGTTTAAATGCTCAGTCAGTATCGGAGCAGGGAAAGGGGATACTTTTTGTTTTGGTCTTGTTTGATATACTGAGATCACACCTCCACTGCTATACCCATGAAAACTGGAAGTTTGTTTTAAGTAGAAAACTGGAGTTTTCATACAAATTACCTGCTTCCAGAAGGTGGAGTTTTCAGAAGGTCCTCTAATGTCTTAACAAATCATTACAGAAACCAGAGAAGACCAATATTATGGCTCTTAGAATTGATGGATGCAGTACAGCTTACTTCTTACCACAATGCAAGCATGGTGCCATAATACCATGCAAATTTCCCTTCCATGGCTAATCTGTGATTTGGCATTTATTTGCCCCTTAGAAAGCACTTAAGCACTTAAGCTTCAGAGAAAGCAGGAGCAACAGTGACTAAACAAAGCACTGAACCTGCAAGAATTACAGTAAGAAATACTGCTTGGACACATAAAATCAACATGACTGCAGTTTTTATAACCACCAGACGTTTACATAGTTATGAAACAGCCAATTACTTTACAGTTCTAATTTAACTCGTTATGAAGATCTAACTATTCAGCTCATGTTCTTGCACTCCATTCTCTTGGTAAGATTTTCTGCTTTCCAAACACCTACCTTTCACTAAATAGAATAAAATATTATACACTTCACGTCTGTGTAATCCTAAACCATAAAACCACAGTCTTCAGTTAATGTGAGAATAATGACTTAATATTCAGAAAACATACATGATTCAGAAAATGTGGGCTTTATGGGTTAAATACTACTTAACAAGCCACTACAGACAAACTGGCAAGAGGAGAGATTATGAAGACCCTGGCATAACCATTATTAGCCTCTCTGAAAAGCAAATGACCATAAGCATTTGTACAGGGAGAAATATAAATGCTGATTAACATTTAGCAAACAGCAAAAAAAAAATTCTCAAAACTAGAGTTTCATCTCAAAGTCTAAAAAGTGAGAAAAGCACACTACTGGGCTGAACTTGTCAACAAGCCTGATCGGCAGAGAATGTAGAAGCAATTCGAAATTGGCGGCAGTGTCTTCTGTAGTTTTATGCTTATGGGAGAAAAAAAAATTGTGAAAACCCTGGATGGGAAAGGAACACATAACATAACCAAATTAACATCTCCAATTTGTAGAACTCTACTACTACTACAACAACATTTTCAGTATTGCCAAAACATCATTGGTAAAAAAAAGTCATAAAATTACTATATATTTGTTAATATTTGAAAATCAGCTATACAATAATATAGATTTTCAATTCAACAGATTTTCGACAGTATTATTTCAAGTGGGTATTTCTTCCACTGTCAGTGGGTTATAGTTTAATTTGCCTGTTTGGACTTTTTCTTTAAAGAAAACAAATTCTCCAAGTCTGCCTTTTTAAGTAGCAAAATACTTTCATTACCCTGAAATTGCTAAGGGGCTGCTGAAGTTTTCCAACATGACTGAGGAGAATTTTAAAGCAAACTGAGCTTGTGGCCTGCAGTCAGAACTAAAAGCCAGTAATAGTAATCTTTAGAATAACTAGGTCACGCCGTGAATATTGAGAAGATGACCATGTGCTTATAAAAGTATGGTATGATACTAAATCTTATTCATCTAGTTCATAACACACACATCAGTTCAGTCAAATCAGACTCCAGTGACATTACTAACATGAGCACAATTGAAAATAAATCCTAACATCCCTTCTGAAAATTCAAATCTTGGCACAAAAGAGAGTGCTTTTAATCAAGAAATGGTTTGGGTTGGAAGGGACCTTAAAGATCATCCAGTTCCAACGCCCCTGCCATGGGCATTGACACCTTTTACTAGACCAGGTTACTCAGAGCCACATCCTGGCCTGGCCTTGAACACTTTCAGGGATGAGGCATCCACAGCTTCTCTAGGCAAACTGTTTCAGTGCCTCACCACCCTCACAATAAAGAATTTCTACCTAATATCTAATCTAAACCTACTCTTTCTTAGTTTAAAGCCACTTTTGTTCTATCACTACGTGCCCTTGTAAAAAGTTCTCCAGCTCTCTTCTAGGCAGACCCCTTGTGGGGTAGACCCCTCCTGGTACTGGTGGTGTGGAAGGACTTGATTAACACAGACACTCCTGTTCTTGATCATCAGCAGCTTCCTATGGCACAGAATTCTGGTTTAGGCTTGCATAGGTAAGAACTGGCATCCAGGTCTCCTGACTTTGACCTATACTCAAAGACTCACTCCAGGGTAATTTAAGTGCATCTGTAGTTACTTCCCTTCCCAGGGAGTCTGATTAATTTAAGAACACACTGAAGCAGTGTCATTGACTTAATTTTTGTGAGGTTTTTTAAAACTGCATAAAGGAAACAGAATGTCTGTAACTTCTTACTGACTCATTTTTTACAGGTACCACAGCAAACAGTCTTCCATTAGGCAGAAGTCTAACAAACTATTTCAGATAAAGTAGGATAGTTACAGCAATCCAGAAATTCGTTTCATGCTCCAATGGTATATAGAGCCACCCACTTGATTTTCAAATCATTTAATCCTTACTTTGAGAGGCCATTTATTTCAAAATAATCTGATATTTGTGATACCTTCAATGTTATCACATTCAATGAACATGAGAATATGCTTTTCATAGCCTGAGAAAAAAGCTGACATGCTTATCAATAAAGTTTTTTCTATCTATTTCTACCACATATGGTATATTTGTAAGAGCACTTACAAGTTTACATACAGCCACTACTTATGGAAGTAAATTCAGCTTCACAACTACATCAGTGCTGGAGTGCTCCCTAGTTAAAAGGCTACTTTAATTCACAGTCTAAAGTCAATATTGACAATTTAAGATTACAAAGACTAAACTACTATTTTAGTGTGAAGACTGAGTAACTAACACAGTGAGAGACTGCACAACAGAGGGATGAATACCCAGCCTTCAGTTCATTCTTGAAGAAGTAGATTTATGATTGCTGGGGAAATAAAGAACTATGCTTGAATAACTCCAGTGTGAGCAAAAACTATCAGATACTTTAAAAATTAAGCCTGGTAAACTCAAAAAGGGGATTACATGATGTAGCTGCTTACAGTAATGGGGAAACTGAACAACTCAGTGTCTCTGCCCACATGTACCTCAGCAAGACACCTTTGGTGTCCTCAAAGACAACAATTACAGAGAGAAATTAAATCCTATTCTAACAAATGAAATCAGAATTTTACCTTTTTATCTGGGCTATTAACTCGACAAATTTCAGTTATTTTTCCCTCTAATTTGAGAGGGATAGTTCAACTTTAAAGATTAAACATTTACCAGAATAATTGAAATTTATGTAATTTAAGTTTTTGTTTTGCTAAATTTATGTAATTTTGTTTATGTAATTTAAGAGATCTATACTATCCTCACTGAAACTATTATGAACAGTGAAGTAGGAGATAATGGCATATGAAAGATATTTTCAGAAAATCTTTGTCTCATACTATTAGAGTAGTATACAGTACACTGACACAAAACATTTAAGAATGTTTTCCAACCAACAAAATATTTGGAGGAAATAAATAATCCATAACATAAGAAATTTTCTAATGCAGCTCTTTCACTTAGAATACATTTATTTCAGTTTTCTAACAAATAACATAGAGGAAAATTAGTATGGACACCCTTTCACTCAGTTTAATACTTGAAAGAGTAACTGCCATAGTTCCTCCACTGAAGGCAAAGTATTCCTCAATTCATTGTAGAAAATGAGAATACTCACATTTGAAGTTTGGGGATCTCCTCCATCTTTCAATAATTATTTAGACAAAATGTACTAAGCTGAAGTTAAATACATGAATATTTTCATTTAAAGAAAGCATTGCAACATGTATATTTGCTTTTAAAATTTTAACTGTCAGTTTTGCATGAATGGGAGAGGACTAAATGTGTATTATACATTTAAAAAAAATTACCTTACAATGCACTACTCTTAACTTCATGCCTGTGTTATCACACTAGCATAAAACTAGAGGAAACTATTAACTCTGCTTTCTAAAATTTACAGCCAAAGATGCCAATTCTACTTTTCATCAGCACACTCAGCACTTCAGAATCAAAAATCAAAATTAGACATGAAAATGCCATTTTTCCTGCTGTGATAATGAAAATAATTTAGGAATAATTTAAGAAGGATGACAAAACATTCCTGGATTTGAACTCCTTCAAAAACTCTCCCTCAGTTACTTAAGAAAAGAACATTTCTGCAGAGGACACACCAGCAGGATGAAGACAAAAGTGTACTCAATATAGAAAATAAATATTAAAATGGGAAAAAAAGGGGCAAATTTTTAATAGACAGCAATGACTGATGGGCACAATTTGCCAATCATCACAGCTAGGGTCTTCATCACAGAAACAATCTGTAATCAGGAAGAGAGTGTTTCCTTTAAAATAAGCCCCAGATCAAACACCATGGGAAACTCGAGCACTGAGAGCATGGGAGATGACTGCATAAACACACTGATTCCTATTCTCTGTTGTTGCTACCAAATTCAGTTGAACTAAGGCACCATGAATATCTTCGAAGGAAGTTCTGGATGTTGTAGCTTCTTTCCAGTAGGTCTCACTGTAACAACCGATCCATGGGTGAGGAGGTCTGCAGTAAAAAAGCTGGATTTTCACACTGGTTGCATAAAATTTCTGACTAAGTCCTTTACCGTTGTCTTATTAGCAATGGAAAAGCATGACGATATACCGTACTTAAAAATCTGCCCCTCTTCTGCACAAACACATTCAACTTCAATGCAAGTCAGTATTCCCATTTCAGAAATGGGTTACCAAAACATTTTATAGTTTCAGTGAAAAGCTCTTTTCCAGGCAGATTTAAAATCCTCATAAGACTCATATTTTATCTGTAGATATGAATCACAAATTGAAGGGCCAGCATCTTCAGCTGATAATACTAGACTAATCTTCAAATTAAACACAAGACTTGGAGCGGGCACCACAAAAATTATATGTAACTATCAATAAAACCTTACACACAACCACTCATTCATAGAACAAATTCAGGATTGGGTATTTTAACTACAAGTCTGTGGTTAAAGACAGTCAGAACACATGCACAGCCAAGTTAAGTACAGTGTACAGTGGTACAGTCAGCTACAGTGACTTCTACTACTTAAGACTGGACTTTGAAACCTTAATGATAGTCATAAGAAAATAAGAATCCCTGGTTGTATCTTACGACTGGATGGATCTCATCTATCCAGACAAAATACTAGAATGCGATGTCAAAACAGATTCTGCCCTAATCTTGCAGATACTGCAAGACGATCAGCAAACAGGCAAACAAAACAACAAGGAAACTGGGAACTACATTTTTCACCAGTAGAGAAGCATAACTAGAAATAGAGCAAGTTGTAACATAAGAGCAAGGAAAGGGCTGGATTGGGTTAGGCAGAGAGACAGTGAATTTACAGAATCCTGTAAAAATACTGATCAACTAGAACACATTCCCGAGGTGGGGGAATAAAATCTGTAAGTTGTTTCGGGTTTTTTTTTAAAAAAAAAAGGGGAACTATTTATGTGCCTTTGCATCTTAGCCTCAAAAGAAGCACTCTTCAGACCAAGGAACTGAAAGTAGGTTGGGCCAAAGACTTAATCAAGTGATTAAACCAAGTAAGTGGGATAGAGGCACTGAATGTGAAGAAATCTTCACTAATGTGAAGAAACGCATTATGTTTGCTGTGAAATTCTTGGATTTCTCAGCACAACTTTTTCTCGTGATACCAGTAGCTTTAGGAGACAGGAAAAATATTAAAATTAAGAGCAGTAAGTGTTTTAACTTCGTAAACTGGGATTTTCAGCTTATACTTAGTGCTAGAAAAGGCAACAGGAGCAAGCCAAAGAGCAAGTACCTCAGTTACTACTCAGAAAATATACTAAGAGCATATTAAAAATAAAAAAAAAAAAAAAAGAGAGTGAGATTTTAATCTACAAGGAAAACATGCACAAATTATGTACCTAAATCCACTTTAACTACTGATTAACAAGACGCTTCATCCACAATTGCCTCTCTCCTGGAGGGGTAATTTCCTCTGAATTCCCACTTTTGTCTTCAAGGATAAAATCCTTTTCCCTTCAGCAAACCTTTCTTAGCACTTATGCCAAGAAAAGTGATATTTTCAGACTTCTTTGCTCAATATTCAAAGCAAACCCCCTCATCTCCTAATCTTTGAATTTAAGAAAAGAAAGAGACAGACACCAAAAAGTGCCAGTGTACTTCAAAAGGGAGGAAACAAAAGAAATAATATGACATGAAATTGGTAAAGCAAGACTAGTGCTACACAGCAACTTCAAAAGATTTTTCCCTAATTGAAGTTACTGCAAGTTTTCATCTTTAACTGATTTTTACTGATAAGCAGCTAGCCTGAAAGCAAATAGAAAGTATAACAAACATTACAAACAGCTTTCAAGTTTCCCCTAACCCCAGTATCTCAGGATTCCCTTTGTACAAAAGGTAAATGTGGTGGTGTGCTCTGTCTCTGGGAAATTTGTTGGCACAGATCTGCAGTAAAAATGCACACCATGACCACTTTTGTCAAATCATAGCAGAAGAATATATGGCAAGGTAGGAAGGCAAGACAGATTTCTATTACAGATAAGGCAGACATTTTCATTAAATATAAAAAAGACCCCAGAAATTACCTGCCATTTCAAGCCTTAAAATCACAACCAGACCCCGCTTCCAAAAGCTCTTTTACATACTGAGGAAAAATTATACTTTGTATTACACAAGCATGGTACTCTTTCACAACTTTAAAAGACGCTATTTTGCATGCAGGAACAGAACAAAGGTTTCAGATTTTTAAAACATTCTCAAAAGCTTATTTCAGGCTTTTTCATTTACACTTTCTTCATAGGAGACAGAAAAGGGCAAGGAGAGGAAGAAACTCATTAAAAAATCCTCAAGAAGTAATACCAAAAAACTATAAACAATTAAAATTCCTACTTACAAAGCTGAGTGAAAGAATAAGACTCAATTGTGCTGTAGCTGGCTACTAAAATAAAGCTCAATAGGTACAAAGCAGTGTCTTAACTGTATATTTCATCATTTGCATTGTCTTTGCCTCTCTCTTTGATGGCCTCATATAATGTAAGTAGGTTTACAATTCATCGTGACAATGCCCACAGGTACAACATTATTTGTGACCTCTGCTTGTCACTATAAGAATGACTGGTTGATCAGACACTAAGAAGAAACTGAGACTCTTTCTGTTTGAGCTGTATTCCTCCTAATTTGCATTCTTTCTGCCATGACACACACAGAGCACATCAGTTCCCTTTGTCATAACAGTATGCAAGTGTTTCAGAGTATTTCTGTAGACTTGACAGCCTTTAGCAAAGGGAATCTAGCATATTAACATCATACATACACCCATTAGCAAGAAGACCAGTTTCTGAGAAAACCACTTTTAGAGTTTTTCCCATATGGCTTCAAACAGGCACTCAATATACAGAATTGACAGCTCTGTCAAGAATTTTAGATACATAATTTCACTAGTTGCATTCCCACGCATCATTATATTAAGAAATGCTGGCTGAAAGCTATAAAAAACTTCTCCTGCTTGGCAACATAGGACTCTTATCTTTGTCATAATACATATTTTAAGGATACCCTGAATAGTTTTCCAAAACAAGAAAGGTATGAGGCAGTTAGTTGGATCTGCTTTTAACACAGAGATTTGCAAAGAATACTAAAAAACCTACAGTGAACATAATATAGGGGCATAGGGAAGTGGAGAAAAGCGATAGAATTGATGAAAAATCGCTGTAAGAATTCAGAGTGAACCCTACTAAAAGTCTATCTCTTCTATGCAGAGAGGAGAAAATACATTGTAATCTAATCAATGTGTCCTCATTTCTAAACTGATATATTATCAATCAAAGACTTAAAAACTGGATCAGATTCATATCTGACTATTATCACTGGCCTGTCATTATAGAAGCCAAATTAAGAACGTGTTCAAAGGGAAAAAAAAATACAAATAGCATCATTCTGATTGACTAGGACTGTATTATACAGCAGAAATAATATCATAAAGGGACTGCCATATGAATAAGGACTCAAAGAACCAAATAACACAACAGCAGAATATACATAATTAATAACGTTGTGCAGCTGAAGACTGCCAATAGCTCAGAGAAGAAAAATGAAAAGATGAAGTGGGAAAACTTACAGTGTTAAACTGTTAAATTTTTGTTTAACTCTACAGTTTTTATTCATTTCTCAAGTCAATAACATCCCTATCTATTAAGCAGTGCACACAAAAAAGACATTCATAAAAGAACAGTTTTTCTCATAGAATTAGCGTCCAATATGCCACAGAAAACTCCTCCTTCAGTTTAAAACTGCTGTCCCTTGTCCTGTCACTACATGTCCCAGTAAAAAGTCTCTCTCCATCTTTCCTGTAAGCCCCCTTTTGATTATTGTAACCCCTTTAGAGTACTCAATGGCTACAATAATGTCTCTCTGCAGCCTTCTCTTCTCCGGGCTGAACAATCCTGACTCCCTCAGTCTGTCTTCACAGCAAAAGTGTTTGAGCCCTTGTATGACTTCAATGGCCCTCCCGTGGACCTGTTCCAATAGGTCCATCTCTGTCTTGTGCTGGGGCCCCACAGCTGGATTTAATACTCCAGGTGAGAGGAGCAGAGAGGCAGAATCAACTCCCTCAACCTGCTGGCCACATTTCTTTTTATACAGCCCAGAATACAGCTGGATTTCTGGGCTGCAAGTGTATACGGTTGGCTCACATCAGAATTTTCACTCACCAGCACCTCCAAGTTGTTTTTTTCAGGGCTGCACTCATTACATTCACTTCTCCAGTCTGTGCTGATACCAGGGCACGCTCTGACACAGGAGTGGGACCTTGCACTTGGCATTAAGAACCTTATGAAGTTCACATGGGCCCTCCCCTCAAGCCTCTCAAGGTCCTTTTGGATGACATCCCTTCCCTCTACCCTACCAACTCCACCACTTAGCTTGATGGGATCCACAGTATTGCTGACAGTGACACAATTTCACCACGTCATGACATTAAGTCATGTTGGTCCCATATCCGACCTCTGAGGGGGAGACCTTTATAATAAAGTCACCACAAAATGTATTAATATTCCAGTAAGTCTATTTCATATCCTATTCACATTATTTTCTTCCAAAATATAGCAGAAGTATGTCAGAGACAGATAACCTGAAGGATGAGAAACAGGGAACTTCCATTGAATGAGAGTGAAAAATCTCACACTATGTTGTTTTAAATAAAAACCACACTCTTGTTTAGTATTTCTCACAATGAAAAAGGAGATATACATTAAAATCAAAAGATAATGGATATATTGGTTTTAAAAAACTTCAACACATATCAGTTTTCCCTCAGCTGGTAGAAAATCAGAAATCAGGCAAGTACACGGACTGAAACCTCCAGGTTCAATAAGTAGGATATTTCAAAAGTGAGAAACAATCATCTTTGAGGGTGCAAGACAGCTTCTAAGTCACGATGTGAGGCATAAGTTTCCATCAAAGAGGTTAACTAGAAGATTCCACCCCTATGCTTTTATCCAAGGTGCTGAAGGCAGAGCATCTAACAAATAGATTTTCTGATCCAGTTTCAAAACTCCCATATTCCTGGAATCTGAATCACATACAAAACCACACTTGACCAAAAAAAGGCTCTTTATGAATCCAATATCAACCATACACATAGCATGAACAAATCAGTCTTGAAAAGCCCATGCAAACAAACAAAAGAAATCCAAACATCCCTACCACACATCAATCAAGATTCCTAAGGAAAGCAAATGTCATTCCTACCTTCAAGGGTAAGAAGTAGGACCCCAGAAAATAAAGGTCAGTCAGCCTCACATCAGTCTCTGGCAAGATGATGGAACAACTATTCCTTTTCTATGTTACTAACAAAATCGTAAAGTATTAAAATTAATCTTATCCCAACAAGATATATAGCAATGATAAAAATAAATAAAGAAAAAGCGACTCAGTGTTCCACAATTCTTTCCAAGCATTTGATCTTGGCTGCCACTGATGTGTTCTATACACAATGCCTTATGCATTTGAAGGCTAACTATGAATCAACAAAGGATGTTATTATACTTTCTCATAGTTGTAGACATCTATGCCTAAAGATACAATGAGACTTCACAGCATGTAGCAAGTTTTAATTGGTAACAGGCGCACGGAAAGCAAGATTACCATGCCACATAGAAAAGTATCCCAAAATTGTAACAAGTATCTCACAAAATTCACCATCCAACAAGCTCACAAAATTAACGATGGCAAGAGCTCAGATACAAGTAATGAGAATCAACAGGCTGATGAGCTAAACCACCACAAGTGTTCATGACCCCATTTTACCCTTGCCCTACTGAAGGCCTGTTCATAAAGATCTCCAAAAGTTAAGTTGGTTGCATTACTTTGCATTGCTAATAGTGCATATATAGCGCAGTTACAGCAGCTCAGCTAACATGTCACATCTCTTTACGACAATGGAACTCCACTGTCATGATCACAGTCATCAAGTCCCTAATAAGTACTCTGGCTTCTTACAAATTTTGTATCTTAAACTCCTTGCTTAAAACCAAACCAATACAATTTTATTCTCTCTCAGGAAAACAAAACAAACAAACAACCCTCACCACCACCCAAACAAATAAACAACAAAAACATTACCTTCTGAGGGGTCAAAACCCTCTGCCTGAACTTCTCAATCGTATCTTGACCTGCTGCCGCCCATGCAGTAGCAAATGCTTCAGCTTTGTCTTGATCCAGTTGAATGTTCTGCAGCTGCTGTTGCAATGAAGCAGGTTTCAGATTATGATAGACTGCCTGTTAAGAGGAAAAATAACTGCTGTTGTTGAGTGCTGGTCTACAAGTCACTCCAGGTATGTTCTACCACAGATGGCAACCATGTTCAAACAAGATTTTTACCAGCAGCTCCACTGGGGCACTACAAGCATCCTGTTGTTCTTCTTAACCTTCTAACTGGGAAGACAGAAAAGTACAACTATCTCAAAATGCAACATTACAAACAACTCTTCTCTACATAGACAAACTATGAAAAAATGCACTTATAAGCAAAATCTGAGTATTTGTACAGATTTCCACTGTACATAATGCCAAAGCAGTGATCACTGAAAAAAACCTGGGACCATACAAAAAGGATAAGTTTTCCAAATTCACACTATTCAAGCAAGTCTGAGCTACAAAGTAGTATTTGCTAAAACTGAATGAATAAAACTCCCTGTCAGCATCAATTTTTTGTGTTTCACACTCTGCATAGTATGCTGGTCTCCCTTTTCAAAACAGGACTGTCACCACCAGAAAAAAAAGAAACAGCACATTTGGCAAAGACCATACAGAAGTTCTTTTATCTGTAGTGTGTCCATAGACTGCTATGGACCGCTAAAAAAGTTATGCTCTGACAGAACAAGCAGCTGATCTAAGAAGCACAGCTATTAGCAGGAACACATACACGTGTTCACATACATGAAGTCCATCTGGGACTCTTTTTTTTTTTTTAATGCAAAAGAAGCAAGTCCTAGAGGAGAATAATGGTTTTTTTCTGTTTATCTTCAATGATTCTAATAGAAATTAAGCAGTCTTATGAAATAATGACCAGGCAATAAACAGGCAAGTCTGATATATGGCTGAGATGAAAATTCAGAATTCCATTCTGGAGGTGATCTCAGATTTCCTTTTCATTTTTTTGGTGGGTAGGAGCCATGGGGAAGACTGTTTACTTTCCTTCTAAAGCAGTGGAATGTGTCAACTAAGTGTACTGATCATAAACCGATATGTGTAAGAAAGGACCAGATTCAAATCCCACAACAGACCATCACTATGTGTTCCCTCAGCACAGACTATAGTTTCTATACTTACAGGAAATGGATGCAAAACATCGCGGACGTGACAATTTTTAAGACAGTTACCATATTTACCATATAATACAATGGCTTCCCATGAACCCAATACAGATATAATATACTACAGATATATGTTTCCACTAATTAATTTTTAACTTGACTTTCATATTTTTGAAATCTAAAGTGGAATAGAAAAACATATTTATCAATGCATAAGGATGAAAACAAAATACCTGTTCTAAAATGAAGGATATAGTTTCAAGAACCAGATGAAGATCCTGCTTTTCCAATGAAAAAGCTACTTGAAGTTTTTCTTCCTCCTCTTCACTGAAGGTACTTTCAGCCTGAAGCATAAAAAATGGTTAGTCACAATATCTCATTTAAGGACCAGGAACTTACTTGTTAAAATAAAAACATAATGGCTGTCCACTTGTTTCTAAATGGAAATAGCAAAGTAAAGCTCTTTTCCAACAGAAAAATACAATGCAATTCCTCTACTGAAAATCAAAATTAAAACCCAAGAGTACCACAGGATTACTTGAAATAAGGCAGAAGAAAATGCTTTCTCTTTGCACCTGAGAGACACTAAAGAAATATTCTCCTTTCAGTTACCAGATCCCACCACCTTTTATAAATAAAAATAAGATAAGTACTAAGTGCATTACCTAAGTCAGACCCCAGAGAAAATAGAAGGCAAAACTGTAGTGAAGTTAATTGTGTATGTTTCTTCCACTCTGGATGTCCTTCTACAAACCACCCATGCTGATATAAAGGAAATAAAGGCCTAATGTATATTTATTTTGAAAGTCAGATTTGAGTCTATAAACTACTCTATTACTGAAGACTATTGAAAATGTGCTGTACTTTTAAAATACAGCAGTTATTATACTAGAGAAAATTAAACAGTAATTTAAATGCAGATACTGCCTTCTTTTAAAATGTAATTACTAACAAATCTATAACACAGACAACAAAACACCATATTTAGATCACTTAGTAATGCAAAACTGCAAATCTACACAAGAAAAACAATTCAGCTGTCAGGATAAAAAATGAGGGAATTACACAAAAATTTCAATGATTGCAACATTTGTAACAAAAGTATCAAAACGGAAACATTATTTGAATCATTAGCTGTCAGAAGGAAGCACAGAGTGTCTGCTTTGTTACGGAAAGTAAGTTCATTTAAAGTTTCCAGCAACTTAAGCAGCCCTAAATACTTCAATACTTCGGAAAGGTCAGAAGAACTACTCACGAGACTGAGTGGGTTAAATTTCAAAGACCACTTCCCTCATGTAAATGTTGATTAAAACTGTGAAGAGGTACTACAATGCTATGGAGTAGTAAAAAAAGAACAAACAAACCAACCAACCAACCAACAAAAAAAGTTGGTGACAGTTTGCAGTTACCGATTCGTTAGAATCCATGCAAAACAACCAAGAAAACTCTGCAATAACAGCAACATCCAAGCTGGAATTTTGATAGGAAAAAAAACTCAGCAATTGAATCAAATGAATCCTTATACTCTCAGAATATATACCTTTCATACATTCACAATTTTTTCCATGTTGCTCCTAATTTGCAATATTTTGACATATAGTTTGTAGCATATGTGTATAGAAAACAAATTCTGTATTTCTTTTTCTACTTTTTCTGGACACAAAACAAGGGAACTAACAAAATCTGAAACTGAAAGACAACAAAACTGACAAAATGTATTTCTGGTGTAAGATTTATCTTACAGTTTCCCATGCAATATTTAGTGCAAAGTTTAGACCTAGTCTCCATTTGACATTTTGGCACTGTGCAATGAAACTGACTACTGATTTATTTTATTATTTTTTTATTTATTTTGCAATTAAAAATATCTTCCGTAAAGGTCACAAAAATATTCACTAAAAGCTCTGGACTTTACTTTTAACCTCACTTCCACAGGTGGCTTTGGTTGATGGGCATACAGAAATGCAGAAAAATAAACAAAAATATGCATTTAGTGTTTGCCTCATGATGTACAATGTGGTATATGTAAAATTTTCCTAAGAAAGGATGTTCTTTGATGTTTGATCTTTGTATATTTTGAAGCCTAAGCATCAAGAAAGGAGATTTAATCCATAAAACAGAGAGTAGCTAACTAGTTCTAACTGCTGCCCAGGTGTTAGAAAAGCAAATTACTTGTTGGTAGAATTGCGTTGTTAAGACTTAGGGTTCACATGCTTCAGTGATCTCAGACCTAGGGGGAGTTAATAAAGCTTGGAAAGAAGGATGTATCACTGATAGTAGATACAAAGAATTTAGGGGCCACAAGGAGTTTTGGCAGAACTCCAAAGATAAGGAAGAAAGTAACAAAGCCAACTCAGCAATTGTCCTGAATCCACTCCGACTGGATAACAGGCAATTTTGGCAACGGGAGAGCGTGACCACCGATTCACAGCCACAGACCCAAGTAACCCATCCACCTAAAAGGAGCAGGAGACTGTGCGTGTGGACTACTTAGCATGAGAAGCGATGGAACCATTAACCAGTGGAAGACAGGATACGAATTAATAAGACTACTATAATTTGCAACAAATGAACACTAATTCCTTTGTTTGCTAAAATACATAAAAAGTGAAAAAGTTTTGGTAGTTTGTGTGCTCGATTTGTGGAACTCCACTGGGCACCCAGCCTTGCACAACTCTGAAATAAACAACCAGTGTCTCTCTCGAGTGTGCAATTGTTGGCTTGTTGCACACCGGGTAACGAATCTGATTTCTGTGGACAACACTCAAGAGGGCAGGAGCGGGGTTTGTACCAAAAGCCAAGGAATTGGCGTGATCAGACAGTGCTCCGAGGCACTGGCGCCAGGAGGCAGCGCCTTGTGAATGAGCATCACTCGCCCTCAGGCCATTCACTTTCTGCCTCTAGTTACCGGCTCTTACTTAATCCGCCTGAAACGGTTCTGAAAAATTTAGTGATGAAAGAAATTAAGATTTAAAATCATCCAATCGAGGAAATATCGGGCTCCGCCCGCAGCCGCGCGGCCCCAGCGCCGCCGGGCCCAGCCCCGCTCCCGCCCCGCCCGGCGGGACACGGCCCCGCGGGCCCCCGAGCCTCGCCAACCTTCAGGTGCAGCTTCTGGAGGAGGCGGGACAGCAGCCGCGGGAACCGGCCCGAGTCCACGGCGTTGAGCAGCGACACGGCCCTGCGGATGCTGCGAGGAAGGAGAGGGGGCGGTCAGAGGGGCCCTGGCTCCGCTGCGCCCCGGCACCGCGGCGGGACCCTGCCCTACCCTGCCCCGCCCTGCCCTACACTGCCCCACCCTGCCCTGCCCTGCCCTGCCCTGCCCCGTCCTGCCCATCCCCGCCCGGCCCGCCCGGCCCGGGGCAGCCGCAGCGCCAGTACCTGTCGCTCTCCGGCACTACGGGCGCCGCCATGGCTGCGGAGCCTGCCCGCCCCCGACGGCGGCCCGGCGGGGCCAAGCGCCGCCGCTCCGCTCGCAGCGAGAGCAGCGTGAACCTACGGAATCACGGAATTGGTTAGGTCGGAAAAGACCTCTGCGATCACTGAGTCCAACCTGTGGCCGAGCACCACCTTGTCAACTAGACCATGGCATTAAGTGCCGCGTCCAGCTCCTTAAACACCTCCGGGGCGCTGACTCCACCACCTACTTGGGCAGCCCATTCCAAAGCCCTTTCTGTGGAGAAATTCCTCCCGATGTCCAGCTGAAAACTCCCCTGGCGCAGCTTGAGGCTCTGTCCTCTCGTCCTGTCCCTGGTTGCCCATGGCCACCTGCTGGCTGCACTTCCTGCACGGCTCTGCAGGATCTCCGCTCTGGAAAGGCTGTGGCTGGAATTCCGCTCTGGATGGTTTCAGGCCGTGGTGGTGCCCAGCGGCAGGGAACACCGTGCTCTGTTTCCCTGCCCTACACGTGTAGCCAGCGCTCATCCATGAGTCACATCCCCGAGGTCCACGCTGTGTGGAACTCCTCAGGCTCCACGGGGACATTTTGTTCCCGTGTGGGAGTGGATAGAGAGCCCCAAAACACCTGTCATCGCGATTCTTTTCTTGTCATAGCAAGTTGCCGCCCTTTCTATAACAGCAAATTGTTCCAGAGCCCATGGAACCTACAGCAGCTGGCTGAGTTCCCGTCTATCCCAAACCACCTGTGCCCAGGTACCCACACCCAGAGTGCCACCCTGTCCCATGCCATTTAACTCCCCTTGTAAGGCACAGAGCACACTGTACCTTGTTTCAGGCCAAGTACAAGATTGTTAAGTCACATGAAGAGAACCATTAACTTTCAAGCCCCAGGGGGAAGCATCACTGGATTGTGTGTTTGTACCTCAAGGGTATTACATCGAATGGATGCAATGACTATGAGACCTCTAGTTTCCATCAGATGTGGCTGAAACTGAAAAATGTGAATGAGTACAAAGAGGAACAGGCAGTATGGCTGTATAAACCTTGTTTTCCTGGGAAATCAACAGAAAATTTTAATAATCTTCAAAAGATTTTGAATGTGGCTGTAAGGGTTTTTAAGGTGTGTCATGAAGGGTTAGTTGTATGGTAATAAATTACGGTAGGCTCAAGAGACAGCTAGGAAAAGGTTGGAATTTTTTGAGGGTACTGTGAAGAAATGTTTTATAAACATATATTCTGAAATCTTGTCTGTCTTGAACTGAAGGGAATTTAGTCACTAGGGTCAATTTCAATATCGTCAGCATTTCAGCTAGGACATCTGAAAAGATAATATCTGTTTAAATACATTTGGTCTTAAGAAGCACTTTGGGGGGAGGGATGTGGAAGTGACAAGCCTGGCTGTACTCCAACAGGAATTTTAAAGTAAAGAATTCCTGGCTGAGACTTAACAGCATTTGTGCTATACCTCTGACCAGAAGTTGGGCTCATAGTCTCTGCTATAAATAGCAGTTCCATTTTCCAAGCTATTGTTCTGGAATGAAACCCAATTATATTCAACTATAACATCTGGTTTTCTGCACTCTTATAAAACATAAAAAAACCCCAATTTTCTTGCAAGAAATTCACTTGGCTGGAAAAGAGTGTTTTGCTTCACGCTGGGAAAAAAAAAAAAAAAAGGAGTAACTTCTTGTTCTAGGAAATCTCCCCCGAGAGCAGAATTTTTTTCAGTTCATTCAGGCAAAATGGCCAAGGACAGCTGGAAGTCTAGCAAATTGCTTACTTATTTTATAAAGTTCCAGCTGATACAGGTATTGGATGCGCCACTCATGTTTGCTGCCAATTCTCTCATTTTATAATCTGGACCTATTTTAAAATGTTTTCTTTCATGTTTTGCTGCATCAAATGAATATTCAAAATAGATAATCAAAACAACAAATATTAAGAACACGTTTGAGCAGGATCCTGAGCAACCTGCTCCAGCTGGACCTGCTTCGCAAAGGAGGTTTGACTTGAGATCTCTGGAGGCTTCTTCCATCCTTTATGACTCTGTGTTCAGGGACTCACTGAAAAAGACAGAAAGAGAGAACCTAATGGGAAATAATAAATAATTAAGCTGACCTGACAAGGTGCTGTCAAGAGCAAAATTAAATAATTTTTTTCCTAATACCTTTTCTGTTCCTGAAAAAGAATTATAAAAAGTTGTTCCTTCTCATGCATCCATTCACCTATTATTGGTTTGCATTCGTATTCATGACCCACTTTTCCAATGTGAAGGTTTTTTTCAGCGAGCTTATAATACTACACAATGTATTTTATCAATTGTTTTAACTATCCATCTAGATAAGACATATTTTGACTCAAAGTGTTCCACTTGACATGCAGATGGATGTTGTATGGGCTTTTGGATTAGTCTGCTCACAACCCATGACAAAATGTTAGGCGTCAGGGAGTGACACTTCAGAGCATTTACCTGCTGCTGAATGTTAGTAATCTTGCTGCCTTACAATAGTCTGGAAAAGCTCAGTTTTCCCTGCTTTGCATTTCTAGGACTTGAAGTATATATTCTGTTTTTTCACTGTTTTGTCTGTGCTTAAGCTTTTTTCTGTCATTTTTATCCCTGTAATTTTTCCTTTCTTTTGAAGCTGCACACAAAAGAACATGTTGAACTTCTTCAGGCTCTGATTTGTACAATATCCCTGGCAATGTGTAACAACTAATTAGTTGTCCTACAACTCAGTGAAAATAAACCAGTAATGTTTCATGTAAATTTTCGCTTGTGGCCTCCAAGTGTCTTAAGCTATTGAAGTTAGCAAACCATAAATTTGTGTGGCAGGAATTGATCTGAGCCTTTTATCTAGTACTAAATAACTCAACTTCTGAAATATTATTGAAAAAAGTTGTTTGTTTTTTTTGGTTTTCTTTTCTTGTAATGTGAGTTCTAAGTGTTTCAGTTAAATTACCTCTATCAGAAACAAATACTCCTCTGTTACTGTTTGTGACTTTTACCATTATGAAACAATCTGTCATTATTTGTGTTTGCAGAATGTAATCTCATTAAAATCAACTGGGACTATTTGGATTCTGCTTGGAAAGAGAATGGGCAGGGAACTCTTAGTTTATTGGTTCTGCATGCTGGTTCATTGTTTCCTATTTTTGCAGTTGTATGTGAACATTTACCAGTCATGTGAAGGTCATCAGTTTATCTGGGTGATGCAGCTCTTCACGATAGAAATCGGGGCTGCATAGCCTGTGCTAATAAAAGGCATCTGTGAGCACAGAGAAAATTCATTTGTGGACAACAGGCCTTAATGTATGCCATTCTGACACAAACAGATAAGATCCTATAAGGAACCAGCATTCACACCTTTGCACTTGTGTAGTGTTAGAAGCAGGTCAGTACTTCACAGAGCCAGGCTGATGAAGAAGAGGTGCATTACCCTCTGCAAATAATAAGAGAGGAAATCTTTATATGGTTAATGAAATGCAAGTATAACATTCTATCTAACATTCAGAGTTTCAGTTGGCTCAGACTTGATATCTCAGTTTCCCAATAGGGTGGGATGAAACAAAATAGCCCACTGAAGCATGCATAATTTGTTTTAAAATGTTTGGATATCATGAGTCATGTGTCAAAGGAAAAACTACAGTCAATATTGTTATCATTGGCTAAGAAACTCACAGAATAACGGAACTGTCAGGGATTGAAGGGACCTCTGGAGATCATCCAGTCCAGCTGCCCTGCTGAGGCAGGGCCATCTAGAGCAGGTGGCGGAGGAACCCATCCAGGTGGATTTTGAAAGTCTGCAGAGAAGGAGATGCCACGACCTCCCTAGGAAGCCTGTTCCAGTGCTCTGCCACCCTCAATGTAAATATATTTTTCCTCATGTTGAGATGAAATTTCTTGCATTTTAGTTTATGTCCATTGCTCTTCCTCCTGTTTCTGGGCACCACTGAAAAGAGTCTGGCACTATCCGCTTGGCATCTACCCTTGAGATATTTATATGCATTAATGAGATCCCCTCTCAGTCTTCTCTAGAATAAACAGGTCCAGCTTTTGCAGTCTCTCCTCATAAGCGAGATGCTCCTCATCATCTTTGTGGCCTCTGCTGGACCCTCTCCTTTACCTCCCTGTCTTTCTTGTACTGAGGAGTGCAGAACTGAATACAGCACTCCAGATGAGTCCTCACTAAGGTTGACTAGAGGGGGAAGGATCACCTCCCTCAACCTACTGCCTGACTCTTCCTGATGTACCCAAGGATACCATTGGCCCCTTGGCCACAAGGGCACACTACTGGCTCATGGTCAACTTATCACCCACCAAGACTCCTGGGTCCCTCTCTGCAGAGCTGCCCTCTAATAGACTTGCCCCCACAACTTGTGCTGGTATTTGGAGTTATTCCTCCCCAGGTGGAGGACTCTACATTTGCCCTTGTTGAACCACATTAGGTTTCTCTATGCCCAGTTCTCCAGCCTACCAAGGTCCCACTGAGGCTGCACAGCTTTCAGGTGTATCAGTCACTCCCCCCTGTTTTGTATCTTCAGCAACCTTGCTTAGGGTACATTCTACTACTTCATCCAGGTTGTTCACCAAACAAGCTGAGTAAGACCATTGATTCCTGGGGAACACCACTGACTACAGGCCTCCGATTGGTTTCTATTCCACTGTCATGAGCCTCTGAGCTCTACCATTAAGCCAGTTCTTGATCCACCTCATCTGTCCATTTAACCCACATTTCCTGAGGTTACCTACAAGGATGTTATGGGAGACAGTGTCAAACGCCTTGCTGAAGCTGAGGTAGACTGCTCTCCTCGCATCAACCCATCCTGCCACACCAACTCAACAGAGCTGCAGCAACTGTAATGCATTTGGTGTAAAAGTTTGTTTAAGGATATTTGAATATTTATTCAGAAGGTATAGATCTATATTTCTTTAGTCCATCTCTTTTGGTTTTCCCCTTGAAGTGAATCAAATCTGTATTCTACCCTGATATAGACAGATAAAGTTCAATTGTGCTCTAACAGGAGGTGTTTAAAAGGATCACAGAAATTGTCTGGAAAAGAGTTCAAAGTGTATTTTTTTTTAACATTGTAATGATGCAGGGGGATTGAATGGTACCTCGCCATATGCAGAAGTCCATTTTAAGCCAGGAGGAACTGTTTAGTGGTTTGGGGCTGTGACTGGATTTCTGGAACCACAGATCTGACTTCTCCCAGGACTGATCATTCTTTGTTGTTTTTAAAGCACTGAAGGTAAAATAAATCATGTGATTTACTGGAGTTCCCAAACATTAAGTCCCATTTGGACAGGAATCCCCTAACACTTTTCATATAAAATTTGGGAACTTCGGGAAAAATTATTTCCATTTCCTGCCTGTTTTATAGATCTATTGTATTCCTAGTATGTGTCTCAGAAGTAATGAACGTTATACAAATGTTATACAATTTTTAATTGTGGAACATTTAATGAAGGATTTGTAAACGCTGAGCAAGAGAAAAATCAGCATAATTTTACCCATTTATTAGCACAGAAACAGAGGTAGGTAAGGGAGTAGGGGCCTTGCTACAGCTGGCTAGCTAGTCAGCCTTGTGCCCCAGTACAGCTTCGGTCTGCCTTGTTCAGAACTCCCAATGCTTAATTCATCTGATAAAGCCTTGGATGTCTGCAGTCTTTAGCAAACCTTCACATCTTAAAAGTCATAATATTTAATGACCCTTAAGGGTCCTTGCCCTTTACCTCTTCTGAGCCCCATGCTAATCATTTTATTAGTATTTCCTTTAAATTGTCCATTGTTTTAGAAGTACCCAATGCAATATGAAGCAACAGGTATTGTCATTTTTTCCTCAAAGCTGTGTCAACTTCAGATACAGAAAAGTACTGACAAATTATTTAATAAAGAGTGTCTTCACTGGATGACTTTCCGGCTCAAAGCCCAACTCAGGGCAATGAAGGCAAATAACAAAATGCTGTGCATAGCTCTTACTTTATTTTCTGAGTTTTCAGTTTGTAAATAGCAGGAGATGCACAGTGGAGTCTTTGGAATCAAAAGGATTCCAAAAAGACAACGTCTAAGCACATAGGAGCCTAGTAGGGGAAGAACCATCTTTATCTGCATAAAAAACCCCACAGGTGGGAGTACACTATTCATTTCCATGAAATTGACTCCTTTGTAGTAATAACATCTAATAAAGCAAAGGGTGAATATCTCCTTCCAGATAAACAGTGATTGTAAGCAAGGCAAAGACAGTGGAAGACACAATGAATTCACATTAAACAAACCTAATCAATTTTTAGGGAAGAGACTTAGTGATAGTATCTTAGCTAGGGAGTAGTTTAATATTTATCTGTACTCTTATCATTCCTTAAGTCACAAAGGATCACTGGTAGCCATGAGCAAAACAGCCATGTGGACAAGGAAAAGACAGGCAAAGTAAATTCACAGCATCACAAACTGTTTAATCTGCGTAGTCTGGGGAGGGATAGAATGGGAAGAGAGAAAAGGACCAACAGACCTTACAGAATAGTTAATTGTTCTGATTCCCCCTATTTTAAACAGTTTTCTAAAGCAAACTTATTTCCTAGGGAAAATCATATTCTGTTTAGACTGATTTATAAGGTGAAAGAAGATCTGATGTCATCTGGAGCACAGCTAATTTCACAAGAGACTTTTCTCATAAGAGGCTTTATTTAAAACCACAATGTTGTGCACTGTGGCATTATGTAATTACCTAAAAACCTATCAGATATGGGCACTGTGTTGTTATTTATATCTACCAGTAACTTTCACAGTCCACATACAATTATGTATAACATGTTTTTTTCTTCCCCATTTATAGCTGCCTTAGTAGGGATTATACTCATGCACTATTAATGTGCACTTGTGCATTTGTGCACTGAGAAAATAGTCAGTAGGATCATTGCAACAACTGAGTCATTCTCAAACCACAGAAGAACTGCCTCTGCAGCATCCTTTTATTTCATTATGTTTACCTTGGCTCTCACCTTTGTTTTTTTCAGGTTTTGTTCTCTATTTTCAAGGTTGCACTAAGTGTGTTTGTGATGGAGTCCTCTTATACTTTGCATTTAGCTGTAACTGAGTCACAGTTCCTTTTAAAAACCACAAAGTAACACAAATTAATTCAGTGATGGGAGATACATCAATCTAGGTTTCACCACATTACTCAAGAAATGTAACATCTAGCCCTAACACAGGAATCCTCATGAGAGACTATTTAGGTTTTTGCCTTTAAGTAGAAAGAAAGAGAAACTAATTCAGACCTGTCCATTTCAGATCTTGAAGTTACATCAAAGGAAGGTTGCCCTCTTCCTGTTGATTTAAATCAACTTCATCTTCTTGAAGAGCTGTTTATTCCATCAAGTCCAGAATGAGTCTATGGCACATCTGGAACAAGAAACCAATTCCTAACTCCCAACTCATTGGCAGGATTTCCACCTACCTTAAGAATTATAGCTCAGAGATGATGTGGGCCATCTGAACTCCTGGTAGAAATCAAAGGATAGTTTGAGACCAGTGAAGTGTATGAGACAACATCACAGGATCCAACTACCAAATGAAATGTTTTAACCACTATAGAAGATATTCCTGTGTGGGTTTTTTGTTTTGTTTGGATTTTTGTTTGTTTTGGTTTGGTTTTTGTACAATGTGTTTTCATAGAATCACAGAATTGTTTAGGTTGGAAAATGTCTGACTATCAATGAAGAAATTTTTCCTACTATCCAATTTAACCTCCCTTGCTGCAACTTGAGACCATTTCCTTTTTCCCTATCTTGTTACCTGGAAGAAGAGGCTGACCCTCCCCTAGTCACTACCTCCTTTCAGGTAGTTGAAGAAAGTGATAAGGTCTGCCTCGAGATTCCTTTTCTCCAGTCTAAACAGTCCCAGCTCCCTCAGCTACTCCTCATCAGACTTGTGCTCGAGTCCCTTCACCAGACCTTGCCCTTCTCTAGACAAGGTCCAAATCTCAGCGTCTTTCTTTTAGTAAGGGGCCCAAAACTGGACACAGGACTCAAGGAGTGCCTTCAGTAGTGCTCAGTACAAGAGGATGGTCACTTCCTTGGTCCTGCTGGTCACACTATTGCTGGTACAAACCAGGATGCCCTTGGCCTTCTTGGCTCATGTTCAGCTGGCTGTCAGCCTGCAACCCCAGGTTCTTTCCTGCCAGGCAGCTTTCCAGGCACTCTTTCCCAAACTTGTGGCACTATATGGGGTTGTTGTTGCCTTGGAGCTGGAGGTCTTTGTCCACAGAGAATGGTCTCTTGAAAGGGAGCAAAGTGTTGCCACATTCAGAGTTGGGAGAGTCTCCTCAAGAATAGGCAGCACTAGACCTAAGAAATGATTCCCCTCCTAGCAGCATGCTCCTGGAAATCACTTGCAACAATCTGAAGCTTTCTCCCCTTCAAGATCCAAAGGGACCTCCACTCCTCAAAAAGGGTGTGGGTGCCCATCATGAATGCGAACATCTACCTCATAGGACAACTGAGCGTAAGTTATGCTATTTAAAATCTGTCATGTTTTGCATGGAGAGGAAACTCCTGGAATTGAAGAGACTTTTCTGTCCAGAAGGAAAGATAACCTGTTTAGCTGTACTATACTGACTGGTAAAGGCTTAATGCGCCAAACGCTGTAAAAAAAACAAATGCTGACTGAACGTGTTGGTTTCAGTCTTCTAGCCTGGGCAGCAAGAAAGGACTGCAGTTGTTTCCAGTCTCCTTTGCTTTAGATACGGAGGAACATGGAAAGTAGTGACCAAGTTTCAAAGAACAGTAGTACCTCAAATGACTCCTGCCTCATGTATACAAGGCATGAGTGCATCAGAAGGAAAGGACACTCAGACTAGTCTTCACAAAAGAAAGAGCTGTGTCACACCTCTGAGTAAACAAACAAGTAGAGAAATCAGCAGAAAAACCCTCATTATAAGTAATGTGGTTCATCTTCGCAGGTTAAGAAGATTATCTTTCCACAGCAGTCCCGACACCTTTAGTTTTAGAAAGTCAAGATTTAGAAAGGACTGACTGGGTGCCTCAGTAAAGCTCACAAAGATGAGGAGAATTGAACACATACTTGTACTCCATGGGGAGTTTGCTAGGTTGGTAGCAATAAGAATACCATTGCCAGGTACTTGACTAGAGATAATTCATAAAACCAAGACCTACTTTAATAAAACATGAAGAAAAAAGAACATTGCTCAGGCACAAAAACTAACAGAATATGATCAGTCAGGGACAAAAAATGGCAGGACACTGATCACATTCCCATCTTCAGTTTCAATTGTATCATAAACCCATTTTCTATTGCAGCGACATTCTGGTCCACATTTGTTTGAATTGCATTTGGGGCAAGGATAGAAGCAACCCAGGCAGTCCATTTCCAGGCAATCACACAAATCAGTGTCATTACAAAGCAGCCTGCCGTGTTTGTCATACTTCTTTGTAAACCTGTGAGAAAGAACAAAAAGTGATTCTCAGAGAATGTTTCAACATGTTCAGAGACTAAACAAAAAAAATGTGGATAACATCTGAACAGGAACAAGTATTTACTCTTTAACAACCTCACAGCATAAGGAAATACCAGCACTATATCCTAATTGCAACAACCATTAGTATTAAAAAAAGACAAAGAAGTATATAAAATTTTTCTTAAATCACACAGAAAAATCCTGTATTCCCAACACAGCTTTCATGTGTAATAAGAAATCTCTCTGCAAAATATTAATTCTTTGATTAATTTCATTTAGATTCAGTAAACAGCATATTAGCCCTCTTTTAAAGTAAAGTATATAATAAATTAGCAATCTTACTTGGACTCATAAAAAATATTTTGCTTCATCTGTGACATGCATGCTTTCTTTTTCTGCTGCCTAGTTTCAGGGTTGAAGTCAGCTACCTGAGGTCCTGGATTTTGAAAGGCTAAGTATTTTAATTGTTTCTCAAGTTTTTGCTATAAATAAACAACAGAAAATTTGTAATCAGTACAAAAGAAAAATACATTTATTAACTACCAAATGTCCTCACTGGCTTTTGAGTAAAATTAAAATTAATATACTTAACAATGTACACAAGTAGGAAAAAGAAGCAACTAAGACCATATTGTTTAAAATGTTTGCTTGGCTAACTGTTAATTGAGTATTCCTTTTACCGACTGTGCATCCTGACAGGAGATGGAACAACCATGA
Source organism: Empidonax traillii (assembly GCF_003031625.1). Taxonomy (NCBI): domain Eukaryota; kingdom Metazoa; phylum Chordata; class Aves; order Passeriformes; family Tyrannidae; genus Empidonax; species Empidonax traillii. The sequence continues at coordinate 1,574,241 of NW_020955200.1, forward strand.
CTCTGAATACATGACTCTGGTACAGTGGCATGGACTTTGCAAGTTGTCTTGTGAGAGGCAGAATTATATATTTTGTTCTTCAACTTCATCTATAATGTAAAAACAAGTACTATGATTATAAGCATCTCAAATTGATTCATTCTTATCTTCACTGTTCCATCAGATGCCTAGAAACCATCTTTGTTCAAACAGTTTGGTGGCAAGGAAAATGACTAAAGAGGTAAGGAAGCATTTGTGGAGGAGAGAAGTATGGGGAAAAAAACTCACACAACCCCCCCCAAAACCCAAACCAACCAAACAAAAAAACCCCACAGCATAGTTTTCTGAGGAATAGCAGGAAGCATTTTCCCACCAATTTTAGGGACTTTATGTTTGAAATTAGCTAACACTGGTGAATACTTCTGGAAGTTAAAACATTGTATCTACATATTACTATTCCACATACCTCATGTACGTTTGCAGTTGTGCCTAAGGAAACAATTTCCCTTTGGACAATGACTGTGGACTTTGACCATACATTTGCCATTATGTAAAGGCACAAAAATACATACAAATTTATCTTTTCTCCTCTTAGGTAAGTGCAGTTGCTTTGCCATCTCTCAGCTGCCCTGGAAGGTATCATTCCTTCCGGAGCCCACAGTGATTTTCCACAAACAGCTGAGCACTTTCATTGCTTCTCATGTGGAAAGAAGTGGCAGTTCAGTTCAATATGCTGATTTAGAATATCTGTGCACTTGAGTGCACTTGTTTTTGAGGTGGTTGATGCTGTGCACCTTCAGTTGCACACTCTGGAAAACCTACAGAGCAATCTCATGTACCTGCATTGTTCAGACAGTTACGCTTTGGAGTCCTGGGTAGATTTTCAGCATCATTATGGTCATTGCATGGCCATAAATTATGCAATTTTAAGTTAGAAACAAATAATAAGATATAAAGATAGTCATCCCTCTAAGATTATTCTCCTATTTCCCTAGTTACAGTTTCATTTGAGCTTAAAAGTGCTCTTAGACCTTTGAATCACTGCACTGCACACTTGATTTATTTCACTGTTGTTATTACTGATATTTCCCTCTTAACCAGCTTTCAATTTTTGCAATGATTGAAGAAATTGAAGGCAATGATCCATATCTTGATAATAAAACTGTACTGGAGAAGTCATACCAGTTTTTTCTGTCCTATTGAGCAGTCCTTAGCAGGAGAGACATTTTCTTCTGCAGGTGTTTCCTGGGAAGGATAGCTTTCCTTGCAGTTCTCTTCCACAAGATCGCTCATTTGACCACCCTTGTGAAATAAGCACATATGTGTGTTAGACATATACAACAGTATACACAGACTTGGAATTGAAGGTTATAAGGCAAGCAGGTGATATCCATACTATGCTTTTATGTATTATTACCAGCAGTAAATTCAGAACAAAATGTGGCTCGGTAACAGCCTGTATTTTAAAACCGTACTAAGATAATATAACGAGCATATGCAGAAGTTGTAACACCCAAACCACTCCGTAATCCGTTAAGCAAATGTCGGGAACCCCCTAGCGTTTAAATAACCCAAAAATAGGAGGGATGTTGCCCTGTGTCTCCGCCGGGGGGTGCGGAGCTGTGTCCGCACGGAGCGCACGGCGGGAGTGCCGCGGGGCCAGCAGTGCCCGCGCTCACCAGCAGGTGACACTGCGGGGCCGCGTCCAAAGCAACCAGGCTTCCCGACGGGCTCGGTTTTCTCCCTGAAGATTTCAACTAGCAGACCAAAAGCAAGCTTTTAAATCTTGGCTTTTAAATCTCAGTCCTTAGCTTCGCGAAACATCTATTTTTTTTATTTTCATTAAAAAAAAAAAAAAAAAAAAAAAAGAGGGGGGAGTAACTTGTAGAATAGAAAAAAAAAGTGCATTACTCTGCTTACAGTGTACGCAGGGAGGACTACGGGTTCTGGGAGTCTATCCTGCAAATGTCATCCATCACCTCTCTGCTGTCAACACAGAAATGGTGGTAGCAGCTGCTCAGGATGGATGATACCTACTTCTTTTTACCCACCTTGTGAACATAGTTAGTTAAAAGGTTTTATGTAAAATATGCAGTTCCAGTGCCCTAGACTTTAACCACAAACACAACCAGAAATATTTAAGATTTTTGGAGTTTGTCCAACTCTTCCCTAGTTGCTGCCCAGTTTCTCCCATTACCTCTGAAAGGTAGCACAGTGGTCTCTGTCAGTTTACCCTGCACTTCAGGACTGCTGTCCACACCCTGTCCCAAAGGTCTTCATTTCACCACTGTCAAAGGGCCAATACCTCTCTAAGAGGAGTCCAAGCTTTAAGCTTCTGTTGCAGCCACTTTCTACAGGGCAACAGTCAAAGTGGGAATAGGAATGAGAAGGAAGAGATCTTGTGCTAACAGGAGGGAATTTTTTTTTAAGAGGTGATAAGGACAGCCTTCAGCCTGTTTTGGACAGGGTTTCCCTTTTTCCTCTTCCATGACCTGAAGAATGACAGATATGGCACCATTCACAATGGGATGCTCTATGACATCACTTTTAGTCCTGGGACTTGGGTATCATTTCAGAACTAGAAAAACAAATCTATTACCAGGCAGTTAATATTTGCTGTATGGGGGAGCTACATTCCTATTGGAAATTTGCTAGGGGTCCATAAATGAAACAAGAATGAAGGGCATCGCTCCAGAGAAGGTGAGTATTGCTCTTTATTGCACCCAAGTTGAAGTCCTGGTAAGGGTTTGCTTCCTACATCTCCTGTTGTGTCCAACCATATGTTGTTAAAGCACTTTATGAGTATGCATGATCATCATCCATGCCTGTTTCATTAGAGTATGCAGAGTTCAGGAGCAGAACAGCCACCAGCAGCTACCAGTGTAAGCAGGCAGAATTCTTGCATGTCCTCTGGTGGTGTAAAAATGTGACTCCTTTGACAACTAGGTTCTAGTAGCTACCTGGAACCAAATACCCAAAACCAGAGGCCTCATTTTAAATACTGGCAAAAAAGAACAAGTATCATTTTCCAAAGATACGTTTCCAATGCCCTTGCACCTCAGAAAAAATACCCTACACGGAGAATGTAGCACATTTCTGTCTCCATATATACTGTAAACATATAGTGTTGAATTTTAATCACAGGAACGATACTAAAAAATGAAGTAGAATATGACTAGAATAGTGTGCAAATTTCAGAAATTAGTGAGACTCATAGACTAATTACCTTCCATAGTGTGCTCTGAAGGGGGATAGGGAAGTGAGGGAGACTCAGACATCACTATCACGTTCACAGAACTGATTATGCAAGGGAAAATATTCTTGGTCCTGAAACAGAGGATTTTTTTCTACTGCTTTAGGTTTGACTGTAGTGATAATCCGAGGCAATGCATTTAATAGTCCTCTCTTCCATAATAATTTTAACTCTTGAGGACAAGCATCAATTGCACTCTTCCTCCACCAAAACCTGTGCTCTCCCACGCTTTTAGCATACAGCAAGTACTTCCTGGAGCTGATCATCCACAGCTCAATATCCCACTGTGGCCACAGCATATGGCTAAGAACTGGCAATTTCAACAGAGCCTTGAAATAGCTGAGAAGGCTAAAAGCAGATTAAGGAAGGAAGAAATCAGAATCTGTGCTATATTAAAAGAGTCTTACCCATGACACAGATGTTTCTGCTCAGAGAACAGATTCAGAAGATGTTAGGATTTGGAAGGAACTGCATTTGTTTATGATTCTCACAAAAGAAATATTTTCCTGTATCTGCTCTTTCAAGAATTTAATATTCTATGTATGATCCTTGCAGATTACACAGCTAAATATTTCAGCTGATGAGTGGATCCTTTCCAACACAGAACATCCTGGGAAATCTGGGAAATCTGAAATGTGGTGACTGGCATACCAGACACTTCAATCTGCTTGATACCAGCAGCCTTAAACTAGTGTCTCTGCAGGGCTTGAGAGAGTGAATGCACATTTTTTCAAGTTGTATTTGTTTGTGCCATTGGAGAAGTCCCATCCGAGATATGAAAGCAAGTTCATCACCTTCACCAGTGCAAGATAAGACATTGTCCCTATGGCTTTACCCCCTGTATTCCCACACGGATTAAACTGACCTATTGCAGCAGTCCCATCAGTCTAGTTCTGCAGAGATGTCTGTGAGCTCAGGAACCAGCACTCAGGTTTGTGGTACATTCAAGTACACATCTTAGAATTTCTATAGGCCATCTCGTGCCACTCAGACTAAGAATGGGAACAAATTAATCCTTCTTAGGATCAACGAAGCTGCAAAGGCATGGAAAGATCATTAACCATCTAGTCTGTGCCTTCTCTCAAGCCCCAAATGTGCATGTATGCTCAGAAGAGAGCCCTGAAGTGAACTAGAAAATGCAGATTAGATGAAGAAATAGGTCTCATCCCTTTTAACTCAGCTGGTTTCCCAGAAAACTGACAAACCTGGTGACAGAGCAATTGCCCATTGTGTGACAGGATCCAGAGAAGCAAATACACCCCTCTCCCAGTGCAATAAAACAAATTCTCATGAGGTTCTCCCTCTCAAAACCAGAGACTTTCTGCTGCATCTAAAAGCGAAGGATCCTCTAGCTGAAGTATAAGAGTTAATTATAAAATCATGTTCATCTTCTGGTTGTCATGCAAGAGGCAGAAGAGACCTGCCAGACTTACCTTCTGAAAACCTGCAGTTTTGGAGGGTGTATGTTCAATTCAGAGCAGACAATATGAGAGAAAGGAGGTTCTCCATAATTTTAAACTGTACTTACCAAGGAGAGGGGATGGCACAATGTAGATTTACTGCTGCACAATTCCTCTGATAGTGGAAGTATGACATCAGCCCCAGAGTGACTGAAACAGAAGACAAATAATCAAACTAGAGGTCCCTAGAGAAGTAGGCTGAAGTCAGTGCCAGGTAACTGTCTTATAGGACCTCACAGTTTCTGTCTCATTAACTGTGGCTTTTAAATAGTACTTAGCACAAAAAATAGAAATAGAGAAATTCTATAAACTGGAATGACAGTCCTCATTTCTCATTTGCATCTGTGAACAACAGGTGCTTTTTTTTTTTGAAGCTTTTTTTTCTTAGACCTTTTTTTTTCCCCTTAAAGCTAAGTAAACAAAAAAACAGTAATAAACTACTGCATTTTTTTAATTGAAAGGTGTTTTTTAAATGGAGATATTTGTAGAACCTGGATGCAGTAAAGAAATGTTTTACCATTTTAGACAATGGTAATTGTTTAAATTACCATTGGATTCTAATTCTGGATTCTATTCATTGTTTCCAAAAGTCAGTACATAAACCTGCTCCCCAATAACTAAAGTGACAGGCAACCTCATGGTTCAGCTTGCTGCCTCTCAGGTTTATTTGTTGCACTAGTGCAGACAACTCAGTCTCCTCCTGATCCCTCTAGATGCCAATTTTCAGCACGCTACAACCACTAATGGCTCTCATTATGCTTCTCTAGAACACACCTATATCCTAATAAGCACCTAAAACTGTCAATTCATATAAATAGTCTAACATGGCTTTTTAATCTTCATAAGTTGTATCCACCGATTCTCTGAAGTATTTCCCAACTCAGTCTGAGGGCGAGAGATTTATTATTTACAATACTATTTTCTTTCCCTCCAAGCACTTTTAAAACCAAAAGCTGATGTAACATTCTAGCAACAGAATTTAGGTAGGTCATGTA
>NW_020955200.1:1580044-1621510 GCF_003031625.1 Empidonax traillii
ACAAAAAAAAAAAAAAAAAAAAAAAAAAAAAAAAAAAAAAAAAAAAAAAAAAAGTCACAATCTCCAAGGTGCTCATACAACAACAAGCCAAAACCAAAACTCCTACAATCAGTTTTATTGTCATATATTTTTCCAAGGTTCTGATTTCTTCATATTCTACATGATGGAGAAAACAAGAATTAACTCTATCAGTACCAACATTATAATTAAACCATCTTATGCTTAATATTTTCTTCAATTTTGCTAATTATACACGTGTATCTGACCTTTTCCTGAACTGTTTGTGCATGAGTTGTATTTGTTTATCATGGCATACATGATAACACATAGTCTCCAATCAGCTCAGAGTAGCTTTTACTGGGTGGGTGTTAGGCTACAAGGATGTACCTACACAAGGATTAAAATCTTAGGTGACATTAAGAGAGCTTGATTCTGCTGGTGAAACTCCTGAGGGTTCCTACAGGGACGAGTCTTCCCCATCATTAGCACGTGGCTGTGAACACACAAGGGTAGATATAATACAAATATCCCTAGTGTTGGGAAGGGGGGATGGGAGAATGTGGGAGCAAATGAGTTGAATTTCTGTTGAGCTTCCCTGTCAAGCTCAGCAGCATCCTGCAGCCAGACAAATGGGGCAGCTGAAGAGAAAAACACCACGTTTTTCAGAGTGAAAAATTAGTCTGCAACGTTCTTGTCCCATTGGAAAACAGTTCCTTGGAGTTCTATGATTTCGCTGTAAAAATGTTGACACAGAGTGAGGCCACAGGTAGTGTTCCTCACATCTGATAGCTCATTTCCCTCCTCCTCCCCATTTTTTACAAACAGCTGGGTTTATCACTTGTTTTTGCCTCTTGTGTCTTCCTTTGTTTCTCTTTCAAATCAGCAACAGCCCCTGCGGGGCTTGGGGAAGGGGTGGAACAGACAGGGGAAAAGCACAGGGAAATGCGGGAGGTGATTTCAGTAGCCGAGATGCCCAGGAGACAAGGGTGTGAAAGGCTTGTGTGAAGCACCAGGGGAGAACAAATCCCCCTCCTCCAGAGACCGCTGTTAACCCTCCTCGCCCGGTCGGGCACTCCAGCTGCGGGGAGACGGCCCCGTGGCTCGCCTGGCTCCGGCTCTCCCACAGGCAAACGCGGCCGCTCCCGCCCACCCGCGCCATGTGGCTGAGCCCACAGCAGAGCTGCGGTGTCATCACCCCCACTGCGCTGTCTCACCCCACAGAGCTGCCTGGGCAGGAGGGCCCAGTTACCACCCCCTCACCCCGCGGCGGTGCTGCCGCCGGGACCGGGCGGCCCCGGGCAGGGTTCCCGCCCGTTCCCTCCTGCCTCCCGGCCGCTCCCACTGCCGGCTCGCACACTCTGTCCCGCACTCGCCTGCCTCGCCGTTCCTCCACGGCTCGTCCCGGTGTTCCTCACACGTTGTGGAGCGGCCCCAGCGCTCCCTCTTGGCCCTCTCTGCCCTCTGCGCACCCCGAGCCCCTCAGCGGAGCCGGCGGCGCCCCGGGGACAACCCGCTGGGGAAAGGACAAAAACGCCGGGCGGGCAGACGAGCGAGGAGAAAACCGCAAAGGGAGGAACAGCGGTGCGAGCGCCGAGGTGAGTGAGGGCGGCGAGGGCTCGCAGGGCCGAGCAGGTGCGCGGTGTTCGCTGGAGGAACCGCGGCCTGCAGGAGGGACCCTGGAGCGGGGAAACAGCGTGAGGAGCGGGACGGAGTGCCAGCGAGTCTGCCAGTAGTTATGGGCTGACCCCAAACCCCATTTTTTCTTCCCACTGGGTTGCTCCACAGGAGGAGGTGGAAGACTTGGGAATGAAGATGAGCCCGAGGAAAAAGGAAGTGTGTGGGGGATGGCGGTGTTTTAATTTTTGGTTTTGTTTCCTACTATTGAAGTCTGTTTTAATAGACCACAAATACTAGACATCTATTTTAATAGGCCTAGTTCCAGCCATTAACAAGGTTATTTTTGCAGTAGCCAGGAGGGGGCATGGCCAGGGCCCCGATGTTATTTTATATCACCTCACCCGGGGGACAACGGGAAGGGAGTCTCTTCTCGCTTAGTGTAGCAAGTCAGAGGGAGAAATCCAATGTCCTTTCACCTCTTTCTTGTACCCTCTGTCGTTAGTATTGCTGCTGTTACTGTTTAGTATTTTTATCTCATTGGTGTTTCCAGTACATTGTTCTTATCTCAACCTTTTGTGTCTCCAGATCTCCTTTCCAGCCAAGCGCAGGGGAAGGGGAATGAGAGCAGGGACTGAGTGAGTGGCACGTGGCTTGGAGAGTCTCAGTGGGAGTACTAAATTGGGGACTACCATTCCCCAACTACAACATGCCCCCAATGGTACTCGGTAAGTTATCTCCCTGCTTTTTATCTCAATACATGAGCTATTTCACCTCATTTTCTCCCTGCATCCTGCTGAGGAGTGGGAGAGCATCAGGATGGGTATTTCACAGACAGGCAAGGTCAGGAGCCTGCCTGTCCCCATTCATGTCCTTGTCTCATAAATCACATTACAAAGAATGGTAGACAACAACCCCGAAAGACCAGGGCCTGTTGTCGATCTGTCTCATGGGAAAATTTTGACCACTTAAAGAACAACTGCCAAAGGTATCAGCAATAGTGATTTTATTGAACCAAGATACTGTAAAACTTAAAAAAAAGCAAGTTTCATTGTTATTTACTGCACAGAGTTATGAGTCAAAGTTATCAATGCAAAATCTTAGTGTGCTATAATACAGGGTTGTGCACTATATTGGTCACTTACCAAAGCGGTTGGTAAAGGGTGTTTCAGCCTCTAGAAGCAACCTGAGAGGTGTCCCACCTCCAAGACAGATCACCCCATGCAGCAAGCTGCTTAACAGGGAGAGCTCAGAGAAGGCTCTTTTAGGCTGTGACATTTATGGGATAAAACAGTTGGCTCACAGCCAAATTACAGGTGATGGAAAAGGTAAATGTAAGACTCCTTGTACCTATAGCTCCCTGTGTTCCTTGACAAATGAGTCTTGGAAGAACCACCTGCTATTGTGTTAGTCACATATTTGGTGTTCCGGCTTCCAAGCTCGTATGCATCGATGTTCACCATATCACCCTGTTCCTGCGGGGACTACCAGAGAACAGCTTGAAATAGCTTGGAAGTTCTTAGCCAAGTCATGGTCTAGGTCTTTGCTGCCCTTGGAGCCTGAACCAAACTACCATTAGTTTGGCTGTAGGATTGGGTCCATCCATCACACCTGGCTCCAGAGGACTCCCTGCACCTTTGGGCCAGGGGATGCAGAGATGACAGCTCTTTTTGTATTCTCTGAGTCACTGCGTAGCAGAAATGTGGCAAGGCCACATCTCAGTTCATTTTATGGCATTTTAGTCCCCATTCCTTTTGCCTACCCCATACCGACCCTTCTGGGATTTGGAACAACCCTGAAAGAAGGAGCAGACTGCTCCATCCACCTCATCCATGAGTGCCATCATGCAGCCAGGAGGCATGGAGCTTGCATACCATGGTTTGATAAAAGGAAAAGCGAGACCAGCAGGCTTGCAGCAGGACTGCAGGAGTTCTATGGGTCAGAGCCTGCTACAGGCTAAGCTGCTGCTCACACACTCAGCCCTGAAGGGTCGTTTGTGGTCTCACCCAAAGGGTAAGCACACTGTGCCCAACAAGGAGACAAGAGACAATGTGATCAACAAGCCAGCCAAAGCTGATCTGATTTATTGAAACAAAATGGATGGTTTTTAAGGGACAGGCTAGGGAAGGATCTGGAATAGGGGTGGAGCACGGCAGGAGCATGCAGAACCAGGGAAAATGACAGGGTAGGAAAAAGGGTGACATAACAAAGAGGTGTAACATAACTATGAGACAACTGGGGAAAGAACTGATTGGTAGCTACCTCATGGTAGACTGACCAATAGGCAAATTGTTACTGTGCCTTGAAAGGCAAAGTCCATAAAGAAGGAACACAGAATGGTGGCCTTAACCCAGCAATAGGTTTTAACCACAAGGTTATTAGTAGAAAGTCCATTAGGTAGGCTGACAGGCTGTAGCAGTGTGACGGTGGCCAAATGCTCGAAAGTTACGACAGCAGCCCCCTTCCCCCCCCCTCCTTTCTTCCCTTAAGTTAAAAGAAAACAAACTATAAAAATTAAAGAACCCAAAGTCAAACTGCTTATGTAAAAATATATCTATATTTACGTAAATTACAAGTATGTACAGTTAAGATGCTATATACACAGTAAAAAGGGATCCACCCCCCCGAAGGAATAGGGAAAGGGAAAAAAGGGGACGAAAGGGAACAAAAGGGACACCGAACAGGTATACTAGATTAAACTCAAGAACTATACTAATAACTAACAAAGCAGATCTCACCACGTCCCTTAGAACAGCAGGATCGGCAGTCACAGCCAGCACTCTCCAAACCTCCACGTGGTAGGACGGTGGACTCTGCAGGCCTCAGCCTTAGATAAGCGAGACCAATGCAGGGACCCACTGTTCCCAAACCTCGCTGGAAGAGAAGAGAGCGAGGTCTCTAATCTCCGACTTATTTATACTCTGATTTACGTAAAAATCGTATGGAATACTGGATACTTGGCTACTTCCTTGGTTACAAACTGGTCACCAGGAAGGCCTAGACTAAAACCATCACAAGCAGGAACTTCATTCTCTTTAATAAAGTTGTCTCTCCATCGTGCAAACTCAGTTTCACTCTCTAGCTCATCTCCAACACTTGCACTTTGGCCACGCAGGCCCCCCAACCAGCTGCTTTCTCCTCACCTGTGTGGGAGGCTTCTTGGGGTGCCAGGACTGAAAGGAGATGCAGGCAGAATGGGGCAGCGGGGCAACTGTGCCAGGAGGTGCAGATGAGAAGTTGGCTAGTACCCTTGGACCTTGTCTTAAACAGCTCTAAGTCTCTTTCTACTGGGAATTTCTTGGCATGCATGGTTGCCAGCTCTGAAGTCTGCTGCCTTGTCACACATGGATACAGTAAAGGAGGAACAAGTGTAACTTTTGACTTTCACACTCTCACGACAGAGAGCAGGACTTAAGGCAAAAAGCTGGTCTTTTTTCATCAAATGTATTTTTTTTTCCCCTCAGGGCCTACTGGATGCATCCTGTCTATCAATGACACAGCTTTTTTCCCTGGAAATTGGCCCATACACGCACATCTTCACAATTACATATCCTATAGCACAGACCTCGGAGGTACTCATAAAGCTCATTTCCTGGAGTCCCATCCATGTCCTCATACTCATTTTCAAAGAACTTCCTTTCACTCCAACTCTCTTTGCAATAAAGTAGCTTTCCCAGCTTGTCCTGGATTCCTCTCATGCACCTCTCCTTCCCTTGCTGCATTTCCCCGTTGCCACTCTCCAAACCTCTGTGCTCAACTTGTACTCAACAGCAACAAGAGCTGCCAGCATACAGCTGCCACTGTCACATGCCACTGAGTGCAAGTCTGGAAGCAATTCAGATCTGCTCCTGCTCAGGCAGCTTGCCTAGCAATGACCTTCACCATTCTGCCTCTGCCTAAAACTACACTGCAGTTCTGAAATACAGCATGTCAGATGGAAGGCAGACATTAGTCAGGAACCATTATTTGAAAACAGCTTCTTATTTAAAATTCTTTTAGTAGTTTTTACATATTGGCATTTCTAATTAAAATGTTTGTTTTGTAGAAAGAAGAAAAAAGTAACAATGACATAGAAGAGTGGTTAGAAAGGAAGAGTGGATCGCTGGAAAGAGGTGGTTTGAACATACTTGGCATAGGGATAAAATGTGGGATGTTTCTTGAGCTTTGGTGAGTCCACCCAATGAGGAATACAAGCCAATGATTAACTAGTGTTAGTCACAAGAAATGCTGAAACAGAACAGGTTAAGTACTGGCACAGAGAGGCTGTGGACTTTCCATCCCTAGAGGTGTTCAAGGCCAGGCTGGACAGCACTTTGAGCAACCTGGTGAAGTGGAAGGTGTCCCTGCCCATGGCAGAGGGGTTATAACTAAATGATCTTTAAAGTCCCTCCCAATCAAAATCATCCTATTATAAAACCCCTGTAATTCACTGCAGCCTTGATGACTTTCCTCTTTTCTCAAACAACCTGATGAAGACTTACAATGCACACAATTTTCTTTGGCATTATCCTTCACTGGATCAAATCCTAAAGAGGTCAAATGTTTCCAACACAAACTTGTGCAGCAGTTGGTAATTACCATACAGCAAAGGGATTCGCAAGCAGTCACGAAATAGTTTCAATTTTTTTTTTTTGCAGCCTTGGGAAGCAGAGGAGATTCACTGTAGCCAGCATGGCAGTGTTTTCCTTAAGTGTATTTAGAGGCTGCCAGTGAAAAATTCTTAGTATTAACATGTCTGGGTTTTATTCCTTGTCTCCTCATAGGGTCTTCTTCATCCCCAGATAACATTGTTTCCTATGTTAACCTAATCAGCAGTACAGTAATTTTGTCATAGAACTGTTTCCCACAAGTAAATGAATTGCATGGACTGAAGATCCCCTACTTCTTCAAGCACAAGCTAATATGGTTTCCTGATACTAGTGGACTGAATTGTGTCTGTCTGTCACCTCCAAAATGCTGTGTAAGCAAGATGATTAACCCTGTATCTACAGCACAGGAGCTGGATTTCATAATCTTAATGAATCCCTTCCAACTCAGTGCATTCTATGATACTATGATTTGCAAGCACCTCAGTGCAGCAAGAGTGATGATATTCCAGAAAGGTTAGTTTAGACTAGTTGCATTCTAGTACCATGGACAAAATGACTATCAAATGGTGGTCTCTCAGTTGCACACCAGGGGTTCATCATCATAAATTTCACCCAGAAAGAATCCAGTTCACATAGTCCAAGACTGTCCTGGGGGCTATTAAGTATGCTAAATGGACACAACCAGGACAGTCTCTTTAAAAACACATTCCTAATCAAACACAAATGTGAATGTAGGCACATCAAGTACAGATCTGCTATGGAATGATAAAGCTTGAAGGACAAGGCATTAATTTGTTACAATGAAAAATTGAGGATCCTTTAGTCCTTTCCTTTCTAGAGCTCTGAAGTAGTTCTGAGGTTTATGTTTCATGGCACTGTTCTAAGTTATTGTCCTCTTTGAATTTAAAAACATAGAAGTGGAGACAGGCAGATTACAGGTCACTGTACAAAGAAACACTGAATATAACCTTTTCCATCTTCCTCACGTGTTTTTGCCACAAACTTTTACCACACTTTGCATTTGGATATTCAGAAATTATGAAGGATTTAGGACTGTATCTGTACGTTAGATCATCATGAGCAATGCATCCCTACTTAACTTCATCCAGTAGGAAGTTAATTTGGATATAATATGCAAATATGTTTATAGTTTCTTTTGCTGAATCTTTCTTTCCTATGTGAATTATTTTAGCCTGACTTTTCATATAGAAAAACAACCATGGGACTCATAAAAATGTGCTTTATCTTTAATTACAGCTTAAAATGAATACCAAGATGATACTGAATCACATTGTAAAATATTCTGGAAATTGTTTTCCAAGTCAATCATCTACATTTTTCTCTAACCAGCTGGCAACTTTGATTAATAGTTTTCTCCTTTCAATATTTTCAGATTTTGTAGATTCCAGTAGCAGAGTAGTAGCCTCTCTCTCATCCTCTTCCAGCGTAGCATTATAAAAAACCTGCAACTGAAGAAATTAATGCATGATCTTAGTTCAGATCACTTCACTTGCAGCAAGCAACTGAGTGCCTGGCAGATGCTTTAGAAAGAAGTGCACAGAAAAGGAGGAGATGACAGAGACTAAAGAGGGGATGGGGCAAGCTTACTGATTTACACTAAGGTAGGAAAGCTCCTTACATATCAAGAATGTGCCCTTTCAAATGCAGCCAACTTCACTGGTACTGGTGGTACCACACTGTCTAGGACTAGCTGGGTAGCAGAATCCTCTTGTGCTGCCTGTTTTACAATCACAGAACAAGAAATCTTTCCCATCAGTCTAATAAGCAAGAGAAAAGAGAGTAGTGAAGAATACTGAAGAAATACATGGGGGGAGCAGGGAATGAACAATATGAGAAATTAAACAGATACCAGTGTGACAACTTAACATGCCAGCAGCCCTACTTTGGTACATTTTCTGTAGACATCATGACAAAGGTTATCTCTACAGACAGATTTTATAGAGAAAAATGAGACAGTTTTGATAGAATTTATTGGGACTCAGCTCCCAACCTGAAGGTTTTCAACACATCAAAATTGCGTCCTATGATTTCTTTAAAAAACAAGAGATGAAAAATCCCATATTTACAAACTGTCAATAAAGTTTAAATTTGCAATAAAGCTTCTCTGGTTTACCTCTTGGATCTGTACATCTGTATTGACAAATCTTCCCATGACTTTTAATACATCATGCAACAATTCCTGCCCATATCTGTAAAATTGAGATAAAGGTCCTTCAAACAGCATGCTAGCAAATATAATAAATTTAATCTCATTTGAAAATACTCAGACTAGTTAGTTATTTTTCACTATGTTGCAAATACCAACTAAGCTGAACTTTGCAATTGCATACACTTTTTCCCTTTTAAAGAAATACCATTAACCTTTGATTTAGACATTTGAGCAAGATGAAGCAAAAAAATTAATCTTCATTTCCATTTCCCAGTAAGATCTGTTATTTTCACTTTGGTAACATGAATTCTTTGCCTAAAACAGATAATCTTTGTGAGCCCACACAGCCAAACTGAGCTAGAAAGGCTAAGCAGTACTGATTCTAAGAAGTTTGTGTTTCTGTTGGTAGCTTGGTGTATAAATGGTGTATAAATAAACACTTGCACTATTTTTTTAGTTTGAAAATAATAGGTCAATTCACCAGCAAATTTTTCATCAACATGGAAAAGCTTTGTGAGGGAACAAGTTGATATGACACAAATCTGCTACAACTTGCCTTTTCTAGTGTTAGCAATAAAGTTACACATTTGAATGTACAAAATGGCTGGTGTTGGTTATGCTGACACTAATGGATCACAGTGACCTCCTCTGACATCAAAACCATCTGGAATGTACTCTGTCACAGCCCTGCTGCTTTTCACCAGTGCTAAGGAGAGAGGGAGTCTTCAAACAGACATCAAAATATTTGCTTTGCTCAAGATGGGTAACCCAGCCTCACCTCCAGTTTACTTGCAGATAGGCTGGAGGTGGATTAGAATTTAAGTCAGGGAATAATACTGTAGTTTGTCCTATCAGTGCTTTCACACCTGCATGCCCTAATCCCCCATCTATCCATACTGTGGAAAAACAGTTACTATCTTGTTCCATCATTTTACACCCACGCTTGTGAGATGTTAGTAGATAAACCTGGTTCTAGAATCAGAGTTTCCAGGAAATCTAATACTTTAAAGCACTGAAACAGTCATGAACAAACTAATTTTTAAAGTGTTGTGTTTGACATGAGCTCTTCTTTGACATTAAGCCCTGATTATAGTTGGATCCTCTGAAAACTCCATTCTGCACACTTTAGAAGTGGAATCAATCATTACAAATAGCCACCTATGGAAGAAAAATCTGCACCTGAATTTTACAGCTTAAAAGTAAAGATGGAGGAAGAAGCCAAAGGGCCACAGAAATAAAAGGAAGCCAAAGCTGGTTACTTACCTTTCCTTTAAAAGTGGCCAATTTTCAGTAACAAATTCCCAGGCCATACGGTGCCCAATATCCTTAGCCATCACATTTAAGATGATGGTTGAAGTACAGTTAGAAGAAAATAATGTATCACCGAGTCCATATTGCAAGTATCTGTTAGAAAAGAAGGTAAAAAATGCACCTATCACTTGTCATTGATCATGCCAATGATCTGGAAATATAATGCATCTCAACAAATATCAGCATGTGGAAGGTTATACCGAAGTTGGTGTCACTCTGAGCTGTGTATTCAGCTTTGGTTTTATCCTTAACGTTGGAGAAATCCCATTCTTGCACACTGAATCTTCATATCTTAGTAAAGTGAGGGTATAGCATACCATGGGGGCATACAGGCATTTCTTATCTTTGTTACAGAAAAGCAACCGCTCCTACCAGACAAGCCAAAGAAGGGCAAACTGCTGCTCACTTTCAGGAGATTCCCTTTTACTGTGACACAGGTGGAGCCTAGAGAGTGTGCCAGCAGTGAGACACTCTTACACAGAGCTGACCTGTTTATAGGGTTCCCTACAAGACCCAGGAAGAAGCTTTTTCATGGGGATTAAGGCAGGGCTCCAGAAGTATTTTAGGAACTGCTAGCCAGTGATGCCAGTGGCAGTGGGAAGTAAGTAAGTATTCTTACTGCTTGAGAAGTAAGTAAGTATTCTCTTTGTTGCCTCAGTCTTTCACACCTTGCATACTCCAATTTTCAAAGCAACACTTCTAGAGTTATTCTTCTCATAGGATGTTGCAGGCAGCTGCTTTATGGGTGTAGTAGTTGAGCTGGGTTTTTCCCAGTCGTGTGCTACCATTATGCCTAACAGAATGAACAAAACATTCTGAGGGCCAGGAAAAGCACAGCTTAACATTCCTCACCCCAAAAAATTTTCAGGGTGGCATTTAAAAAAACGCAATTGGCTTATCAGCTAGTAAGGCACAGGGAAGAAGAAGCTCATCATGACTCCCTGAATAATAAAGGATCATAATTTAGGGGAAAAATCAGTGTAGCTGATGGGGTATCTCTTTGCAACACTTCTGTGTTATTCTCAGGCATATTTTTTCCATCTTTTCAAACGACCACCATTACTAGAGCAAGCGGCAGGAAGGAGTAAAATCTCTGCTACTTCCAGAACTTTAGACCCATGGAACTCATGTGAACTCCTAGATGATCATCATTACATTGCCAAATTTGCATCTTTTAAGAAATACTTTAGGTAATGTAAACAACACAGATTAGAGAATTCAACTTCAACACCTTTTTACAGATAAAGATGGATGTCAGTAAAATAAAATTAATACTGTATTCCAAACAGTGTTCTGGAAACATTTTGACAAAACTCTTAGATATTTGTCTAACTTTTTGGTTGCCCCATATGGTGTCAGGAGTTAGACTTGACCCTTCCAATTCAGGATATCACATGATTCTATCACTCTGTGAAGCTGGAAATTTAAAAAAACACCACTTTTCAGTTGAATCTGCACTTCAAATGGTGAAAAGCTTGCTAATAAGTCTATTTACATTCTTGCCTTTTACCTGGGTGAGTTTGTTTCCACACAGAGGCTAGTAGGCTATGACACTTTTGTTTGGAAACAAAGTAAGCAGGGGTGAAGGAGTTTGGGAAAATTATGTAAAATCATAAGACAAGGAAAAATGTCTAAGCAAATTAAAATTACTGTTTCTTACGGTGCATAGGGTGTAGGCAGCCCATGGGTTCCAAGTTAAAAACCAACACAAAACAATTCATTTTAGTTCAAAAAAGTCACTAGATATATTGACAGAAGACAGGCCCAATGCTGAACATGACACCAGTGTTGTATCTGCAGAAGAATCATTTATTTGTGTTTGCCCTATTTATTATTTTGCTCCGTAAGAAAGCTTAAGATTTCTTCCAGTGGTCAACAAGACACGTACTGAGGAGTCAGACAAACCTCCATTGGATTTGCACAGCACAGTATTTACGTTCTTATAATTTACTTCTACATAAACAAAGATATACTTCGATCAAGGTCACCTGTAAAGTAACCATGGCTCTTTGGCACAGCTCATGGCAGAGAGCAGGATGTCTTTATCGTCCTCTGTGGAGTCATTACGGGTATACATTTCCCATGCAAAATTCCATTCTTTATCACTTCCCACAGCAACACCATAGCAGCACACTGTTCCTCTAATTAAGAAGGGAATTCTGAAAGGCAAAAATAAGATTAAAAGTTATTGTACTGTTGTGGAGGCAAAACCAGTTATTTACAGTTAAAAGATATACATGAATGAAAATATAAAATAGCAATGTAAATAAAGATGGGAAATTTGATGGCTTTTTTCATGATTTAAGCATTGAAAAAGCATACAGTTTAAAGGAAAACCAAAAGCCCTCACATTTTTTGGGACAGTTGAACCAAGCTATTCTTTTGTACATGCAGTGTCAATGCCGCTGTTTCCCATCACAGCCTAGGAAATGGCATCATCCCATATATGCCTTTTCAAAGTTTATTCAGTGAATGCATTTAGTAGGAAGGGCCATTTGCAGCACAAATGATACCAGAGGGACATTTCTCCATGCAACAGGCAGTCCGCTGTTACTCCCACCCCAGGGAGACTCCTCGACATGGCAATAAATTTCATAACAGAAACTGAATGCAAACATGACCAGAGCAATACTCAATGAACAAAAGCTGAATAGAAAATTTCTGCCATGGTGATGATGTGTGTCTGACGTTAAGACATTGTCAACACTTTCCACAGACATCAGTATTCTACTTTGCAGGCTATCTGAAAACAGTTTCAACTATGGTATTTTGGACTAATTCTCTGTAGAATAGTTACCATTGCTACAAACAAAACATCAAACTTTCCAATAGCATATTTTTAATCTGCTTCTCATTACATCAGACCAAGATTGTAAGTAGAGGTGTAAAAACTATCTTCCTCAGGAAATACATTTGGAAAAACCAGTAAGTTTCTGGTCATTAAAGCCAGTCTTCAGGCCCAAAACTGGAAACAGCAATTTCAAATTTAAATACAATTTGAGAAAATTTCCTGAGTTTCAGTAGACCATACTAAAGAAAATGAGGATGGTGCAGAAAGAGAGCCAGTGTTAACCAGATGGAAGGATATATGTCATCAATCTTCAAAGCAAAAGGTAGAGACAAGGAAGTTATAAACTCTGGAAATGAAGGACTGGGGGAAAAACAGAGACAGTTGGGTGTTTTGTATAAGAGACATCACTTGTTAAGAAGAGAAAATGCAAGATGTGGGGATTTTAGTAGTCCTGTTGTGGGTGGGGGATTTCACTGGCATAACAACAGGAAGTGTGGGCATATATTATATTTACTTCAAGAAATACTTTGTATTCATTTACTTAGATAGTTGCTGTAACTAAAGGGGTTTAACCACCAAGAATGATGCTTAGTGGGATTGCGTGATTATGTCAGGGTAAAGAACAGTCCTGTGAGGAATCCTTCTGTGGCAGATCTTATTTGAGTAAAACAGGGTAAAGCTCCTTTGGCCAAAATGCATCTATTTATTTTGCAACTGCAGCAATTCCAATAGTTGCAAGAAAATTTTGATTACTAAGTGTAAGGTTGTTGTGAGTGAAGTGCAAATAGACAAGTTCTGTGTATCATTTTGCTGTAGCTCTGATGTTCAGCATTTAAGGCAGGCTGGACGCGCAGCCTGCTGTAGAAAAATGATCTGCTGGCTGGTGACATCTGTGATGGCCCTGAAGGGGTTATGTTGTGTAGTTCCCAGACAGAGTCCACTATGGTACAGAGGAACTTTAGAGCTTGAAGGATGTGAGTTCTTAATCTTGGTATTTTTCCTGCAAGTGATTGTGTGGTTTGATATTATTGGCCTGCCTGGATTCTCTCATTTCTAGACCTTAGGAAAAATACAAAAAGCTGCTGGAAATCAGGGTAGGTTATTTTACACTGTTTTCTTGGAGCCTGTGCACAAGTGATGTAGTGACTCCTTAACTTTTGAGGGTGACAGCAGAATATGGGAACCGTTAGTAAATAAATAAAATGTACAGCAACACTGTCCCTCCTACTAGGCTAATTTCCTTCTTTCAGAAGAAGACAAGCCAGTAACAGCACTACTGAGAAAACATTAATTTAGCAAGTTTCCTATAAGAAAAAAGTGTAAAACAGAAACTGGCTGGGAATCACAGCTCTTGGCTTGTTATTTTCATGAAACAGATAAAAATGCACTGTAACATATCCAGTTAAGTTCTGCCAGAAGCTGTTTGGAGATGTTCAGCTGAAAGGTGATCACACAGTTTGGAACAGAAAAGCATTGTTCCCTTCCACAGATGTCAAAATCTTACCTGTGGTAGAACAACTATAGTGTCCCACTATGAATTTGGTCTCAAATTGGAGAATGTAAAAGTATCTAAAGGCATCTGTCTGTGAAATATGATTCAAAAGTGTGTTGTGCCCTTTTCCTTTCCTACCCAGCACATGGAAATCTCTTTAACTCCATGGAAACTGTGAGTTGTCACTTGAAATCTAAGAAGGATCCTATCTCCTCTTGGTTTTTTTTTTACTTAAAACATGATTGTTTTTTTTCACTTAACAAAATTAAGAGTTGCATTTTTTTCCACACTTAGAGACCTGTAAAGTCCCTTTGAACTTACCTTAGTGCTAAAGAGGACACCAAAATTATTAATCTTCATCTAATTCAAAACCCAATCAGCTAATATATTTAACAGACTGTTCAGCTTGTCAAGACAAATAAGGTATATAGTATTCCACTAGAAAAAAACCTCTCAAATATTATTAATAGGGGAAGATAACTGACTGTTTTGAAAACAGACAGAGAATTCAGCCTGACATTTTTGCTTATAGTGTGAAATAGCAAGAATATCCTCTCTGGAAAGTAACAGAATGTATTTAGGCTATTTAAAATTCAGTCTAACTGCAAAGCTCAGTTGGGTTTTTATGAGGATGGTCACTATGAAGTTTTTTTAAAAACACAAAACATAGAAGTACAAGTTCAGTTTACTTACCCAACTGAATGTATCCATGGAGATGCAAATAACAATAAAATACTTATTACAACTACAATAAGTAAAAATAGACTTTAAATATTCACTCACCGATGCCAATACTATTTGACTATTGCATAGAAGGACATCAAAAGAAAGAAGGAGGAAAAGAGAATAAGAATTTCAATACACTGTAAATCTTCTTTAACCATGCAATACTTGAATACAGAAAGATTCTTTCTGGTGGAGTCCAGACTCCATTCTTACAGACCAGGCACCTGACCACCGGGCTCCAGTAACAATGTAAGAACTGACAGCTGTTCCCAACACCTCTTTACGTGGGAATTTGGTGGGCTCACTGTGGGCAGATGCCTGTATCATACAAACACCATTTCACTCGGTATTGCAAAGAGAAGCTTAGAGGGCAAATTAATATACATAATAAGCCTACACCTGTACTACAGCAAAGGCACAGGACCAAAAGGGATATTAGCAGTAATATGAGGTTCATCTGTTACATTGCTAACCAGATTTTGGTCTTCATGGCAACATCTGCATTCTCCAGCCTGTAAAGTCTATGTAAAAAGCAGTAATTATGAAATCATCATAAAGTTGGGATTTGGGGAAGAGAGGGGCGCTAGGGGGACATAGTTAGTCTTAAATTCTGTCATTATGTCAAGAAATAAGAGCAGCATACAGAGGCACTTCTGGTTTTGCCTCCCCCCTTTAACTTTCCAGCTCACTTAGGCATGCACACCTCTAAGAACAAATCAGCTTTCTTACTTGTACTCAGGGTTGTCCATCCACTTAGCATATAGTTCAGATGACAGGTCCAAACAATCTTGGAGGCCCAGCCAGCACACTATTGCAAAAAGTTTTTCCAAATATGCTCTTGAAAAGAAGCCAAAATAGTAAGAATAAAAGATATATATTCCACATTTGGAGTACTTGAACTGTGTTTGACTACCACAGTCTCAGTACATGATGTCATTCATGCACAAGAATCTCTATTAGGAACAGTTGAGGTTTAATAAAATAATCAAACAACCAACAGTGGACTTCTGACATTAATATTAATGAATATTAGTGAGGCAACCGATGTACTTTATTTTTTCTCAGTTTTTTTGTGTGGTTTATGTCTTCCTCAATAGTTTAAAGGTCCTAGTTTTAAGAAAACCACTCAGACATTCAAGCCTGTGGCAGCAGTGGCCTTGCAAAATGAATTATTTTAAAGTTTTACTGATTGATCCATAAATCATATCTGAAGTTCACTGCTGTCAGTTTTGCTCCAACCTGTGGCAGCCTGCTGAGCCTCTTCTCTGATAAACAAAAAGCTACCACTCAGATCCTTAAACTATTATCTTTTATGCTCCTATTCTGATATTGCAGTTTCATTGGAGGTGTCATCATAATTAATACACACTTGTAGGACAGTAAAAATAACAAGCCCATTACATTTGCATTAATTAGGGAATTATTCCTGTATCTTGTATTTAAATTTACACAAGCAAACTGCAATTCATCAGATCCAATCACACCAGAAAAAACTTTTGAGAAAAGCAGGATACTTACTGAGCAAAATAGTCATCTTCCAAAGCATCAACATTTTTATGAATAAAACCTGCATAATAATGGTATATTGGCAACATTCTCTTTAAAAGGTATTTCTTTTAAAAGAAGGGAAAGAAAAATTACTTTCATTTAGATGCAAGTTTTTATTTTTCTGAGTTTCTTATTTACTCAGATTTATCCTAAATATTTACTACTATTAATATCTTGACAACACAGCATGTTAAAATAAAAAGTGGGTCTAAAATTCAATAAACCTGTACATCAGTTCAAACTGGCAAGTTACCATTTGACATTACTAGGATCTTTGAAATCATTAAGAAAGAAAACAAATATTCTCAGAGAAAAAGAACACAGCGTTCTCAATATGAAGTACTTTGTTTGTCTCACATATTTTAAACATACCTTTACTTTTTAGAACTTAAGAGAACAAATACTGTGGGACTGTACTTTAAACAAAAGTGAAATCTTCAAATAGATGTCAAGGAAATAGATATGACAGTATCACCTCAGGGAAGTCAAATATGGGAGAGAATCACCTCATTTAGTGTCCAAACCCAATTCCTTCTTTCTCTCCATGAAGATGAGCTGAAAGGCAGTGCAAACCACAGAGCATATATGCACTATATGCCCTTTATGCACAGCAGTGCTAGTCCTTTCACTTCATACCAATAGCTGTATCTTCCAGATTCTCAGTTTTACAAAACCCAAGGATGAAGCTTAATGTAAAGAATGTAAATATATTTCTGTTTCACACTAAGAACTGTTCATTACTTATTACTGACTAACATACACAATCAAGTATCTCCTATTAATGAAAAAAAATTGACAAAATCATGCAAAAGGAATGATAAGAATTCTGGCACATTGTAGTCATCATTACATTCTTGAGAATTTATAAAGCATAAATTTTAGACTGATGTATTTACATGATCGAATATCTATGCTATCTAACAAAAAAGGTCATACCTTTAAAAGTGGATACACTTTGTAGTTCTTCAGTGTACTTTCCAAATTCTCAGGTACTAGGTTTAACAATACCATATTCCATATGAAGAGTTCATCTTCTTTGGCAAGGTACTTTGTTAGTTCAAGTGCTGTTTCAATCTGAACATATCCAAACCTATGTGGGAAAAAAACCCAAACAAACAAAAAACTCCAAACACTTTTGAGCATACTTCTGTACTTCACAGTTACATTCCTAATTAAATACCAGTTTTGCAGTCTCTTATGAAAAAGAACATTTGTATGAGAGCAGGCATAGGAATTTTTACTTCCTCCTTTCAGAGTTACCTCCGCAGGACCTGAAGGGGGGCAGTTTGCTTTGGCTGCTTTGTCTCTGAGGTCACTCATCATAGATGTCTGATACTTTTGGGATCTCTGGCACATTTGAGGCATAGACACACTTAATGCTTCTTCAGCTCCCTGCAGTATTCCTGACCTCTCTGGCACCACTGACATGAACAACCAAGTCATGCATCAGCAAGAGAAATGAATGAGCTATTAAGAGTGATGCAGTACAACAGCATATCTGAGATAACCCAGAATAAATTACAGAAAATTCAGAACCATCATTTGAAATAATTTTTCGGTTACAGTGAATAAAGGTTAGCCCCTAAAGAATTCATGGCATTACCATTATTTGAGATAATTTCCAAAGATCTGGAACGAAAGTTAAAAGAAATTTTGAAATAAATCACTCAGCACTGACAAAGGAAGGGACTAAATAACTCCCCCATCATTTTGTCAAAGCAGTTGTTCTTACAAGGCACATATGGGTAGGGATGAAGGAAGCAGAAGTAGCAATATTGAATGCAATCATGCTGTTTAATCATTTTCTGTGACCTATTCAAAACATACTTACTGTGTCAAGGCAAAAGCATCATCTATCAGCTGGAACCTTCTGACAGCAGGAATAACCTGCAGAAAGCATTCGCGTAGTGTTAATATATGTAAAAATGTCATTAAGAGTTTAAAAAAGCTTTACTATGTTACAGAAGGATGTCAAGTCAGTTTTTCTAAGCCAAAATAAGTCTATAAAATGGATCCTGCATTTTAAGCTGAAATTATTTATGTGCTTTTAGGGATTTGTGTGTATGTATATATTTATATAGATATACAGCTACACAATATAGTTTTATATATAAAGCACAGAATTTCAAGACCCCTCATACTTGCATACCGTCATGAAAATAAAATATGGAAATGTCGCATTTCCCAAAAATATCCTAGTTATATAATTTTGGTACTCTTTTTACCTTCTGAGGTGTAAGTTCACAATAGGTATTCAGTTCAGAGCTGAGTGACTCACACTATCACGAATTAAAAGACCAAGGCACAGCCGTGGGTGAATACCTGCCTACAGCTCATGCTCTTTTGAGGTCTTCTTTGTCTCTTCCCTATTCCATGCCCCTTCAGCTTGGCCACTGCTTAAGCAAATATTCCCACCACTGACTGCTGGATGCATAATGCAGTGCAGAAGTGCAAAGCTCAGTGTGCAGTGTTGAAACCAAGCGGAGGTCAGGTGGTTTGTGTTGGCATCCACCAGGGAGCAATGTGAAGTGGGGCAGGAGCTGTGCAGTCTCACTCTTCCGCTTGATATCAAGAAATATTCCATACAGCACAACTACAAAGAATGGACAGTTTTGCACAACTGCTACCAAGAACACTTTCCTACCAAGAAATACTCCCACAAACAGACGGTTTGACCACAGTCCCACCCACAGCACTTTGCACAATAGCAGTTAATAAGGTATAGAATGTACCCTGGTTTCCTGCCTAACTGGGGGATGAGAGTTTGACACAAAGTTGTAGGGACAGATCTATGTGTTCATCCTCCTCATTCTTCCCAGAAGGGACACCTTTTGGTAAGGCTCATGTCCTTGGCCACACTGAGTGTTTTCACTCAGGAAATTGGGCTTGTGATTGCAATCATATTGTTAGTCTATATACAGCTGTTCTGCAGTTAACACATTTATTATTAGCAATCCAAAAGAACTGCATATGTTGCTTTTAATAACCTGTGTTATTTGTAATTCAACTGCCTTGTTTGTATGTGACCAGACCTGCAGTTAATAGACTATTCGTGCACGTCATATCAGTCCTATAGTTACATCTTTACAACACTGCATGGTGCCAAAAAATGGCCCCAAGTCAGCACACACCTGACTTCCTGCTGACTTAGATTTGCTGTGAAAGAAAAAAGCTGATAGGAGAGGAAGCCAGTGTGCTGTAGAAAGGTTTAACATGCTCTGATCATGTCCAAACTTTCTAGAGAAGTCTGACTGCATTGATTACTATTATATATAAAGGTTAAATTTGCTTACTGTTGTTGCCAAAACCAGTGACCTGACCTTCGTCTCACTGTAGGATTAGGCAACACCGGATACTATGCAACCCCATATATAGTCCCAGTTGTTCTGTACCACATTCACTTTCAGTCCAGGCTGTGGCAAGTCACAGGTGGAATGAAATCTACTCTGAGTTTTATAGAGGACTCAGGGAGCCCAAGTAGAATTGATTGGAACTTTTAAGAAAATTATCCACAAAATAAAAACAAAACAAAACAAACACAAAAAATCCAACCAAACAAAACCCCCTCAAAACCAAAAAAAAACCCAACCAAACAAAAGACCAACACCAACCAAACAAAAACCCCTCAAAAAACCCCCAAATCCCCCACAAATAAAACCCAAGCCAGAGGATTTTTCTGAAATTTCACTGTTTTGAAATTTCATTGTAGTTTGAGGAAATAAAAAGCTTCCTCTCAGCTTTCCTTCTCCATGGTTGCCTAATACCAGATACTCAGTCACACATTCATACTGGTAACTCCTTGAGCCAGATTTGAAGAGACTGGAAGAACCACAAAGTTGTTAAGACAACTTTGAAGACAGAATGCTATGTAAAGTTATTTTTCATGGTTATGTGAAACTGTTCAGGCCTGTCCTTTTCTCTATAAAAGGCTGCCAGTGACTTTAGTGGTACAGTGGTGGATCGTTTCTTCTAGGTAATATGTGAGTTTCTCATTATTCATGGTTTTCATCAGTGTGATTCCGAGTAAGAACTGCAAGAAGAAATACATGGAAAGAGTCTTCTTACAAGCTTGAGAAAACAAACATGATCTTACCTTTGGATCATTTTCAAGCACGTGTGCTAATCTTTTCAAGTTTAATTGGTCATAGTTCACCCTGTAGTATCCACTTAAATTTACATTTAGCAGGATCCAGTCATATTCTGACTCCAATACTTGCATTTCGGGAAACACTTCTGTAAAGTGACATTAGAGTATATAATTTTATTTTCTGTGCACTACATTGTCTGTCTTGCATTTATAAACAGTAGACTTGGTGCTCCTCTGAGATCTGAGACACGAGTTTGAGACTGGACTCAAAGAGAACCCCCCAAAAGCTCAGTTCATTTGTGATCTCTGCTCTACTCAGCAGAGTAACTTCAACAAGTCACTGACTCCTCAGGTACCGAGCACCTTGAGATTGCAAAGGGGAGGCTGAAGACCTTTTTTTGCTCCTGCCCTTTAGCTCATTGGCAGCTGTGAGAGTTCAGAAAGTTTACCCATAAATAAACCCTCTGGATGAGGAGCAATACCCTCTCATAACCCGCTATAGGGCATGCACCCTCAGCACACCTGTTGCTCCCAGTGCTGCTCCAAAACACAGTGCTCAGTACTTTACAGAATAAGTGACCTTACCAGTATTCACATAAATGGACATCAAAATCGAAAGAGAGAAGTTTAAGCAAGAGACGAGTAACTAAAAAATGCTTATTTTAAATAAAATAGTCCCATAGTCCTTCTGAGTTACATCACTCACTAAAGCCTTCCTTCTGCAGCCCATTTTGTCTTACTGCTGTCTATTCATGTGTTCTTGTTTGACTGAGTGCTCCTCATATTGCATTTGAAAGAGCCAGTGCAGCCTTGTTTAACTGTCTACAGCCATCCTAATTTGAGAAGACAAACTCTCTTAAGACACTAAGCCAATATTGGTGAATAGTCTAGACCCAGCATTGCTCTGTTCTGGATAGAAGACTGAGATTTCAATGTTTAGACAGAGCAAGTACTGCAGGATTCATCCAGTATTCAGAGAAGTACACATCCATTTTTTTGCTTATTTACTTTTCCATATACTGTGAAATTAATGATCACTCAAGCTATCCTGTTATCTGAAAAAGAGGGGAGGTAACTTTTAACCACTGCAAACATCGGCTGAAGAGCTGCAATACACACATAGCATATTGCAGTTTTTCTTCCTAAGCATTCCAATGCATTAGCCTTTGCATCTCTTTGTAACTGATCTAAAACCTGAAGGAGTTTGGGACTGACTTACCAAAGAAAAAGGATTGCCCCATTCTAATGATTACATTTTTTCTTTTCTTCTTCCATAAAAAAAGATAGCTATTTATCGGAAAGCACTGAGTCGGGAAAGAACAGAACTTTTTATTTGATTGGAGAAGCCCATAAACTCACTTTTCTAATATAAGATTTTAAACTTTTAACTTCATACTCTTTTGATGAGTATGTTTTTCTTTAATTTGCATAAACAAATTGAATTAAATTGTGTTAAAAACATTAATTTTCTGTTGTTAGAGATATTCATGTGCAATCATGTTGAGTCGCTTCCCACAGCTAGTTTTAATTTTTTCAGTCTTTTATCTACTATTTGAGCTGATAATCTTCTGGTATTTCACAGCTGAAATCCTATCTATACTCAAAACCTGTCATTAACATCAATGAAATCTGTTGGGGTAAGAACAATACAGAACCCTGAGGTCCTAAGAGTTTGAATTTATGTAAAAAAATTACAAAATCAAAATTACTGTGGAAATCTCTAGTCATAATATGTGTTGTACCATATTATTAAAAACATACATTGAAGTTTGATGCAACATAGAAAAAAACCCCATTATATTGATCTAATTGAAAATCTATTGCTATTGTAACACAAAATCATCACAATGGATAAAGATAGACATTTCTGTATTAAAGTTTTATCTCCCTATTAAATTCAAATATATCCTCTGTTTATAGAAGAGTTTGGAGTGTCTTTGTTAGTTTGGTTTTAGAATGTATAAACAAATACATTACTTACTGCTGCTTTTATCTAGCCAAATTAAGGGTTGGGATGATCCATTTCTCATCCAAGAAATAGGAATAATCCATGTGTTACTTAACAAAAAAAAAAAAAAAAAGGTTAAATCTTATACTTGAAAAAAAAAACTTTTAGCTGATGCTAAACTGCATTGCAAATTAGTTCCTTGCTACAAGAATATCCATCTACTTTCTCTCCTCTCTGATACATGAAACCTCATTGGATGGTAGTATTAAATGCTGGGTCAGCATTTAGATTCATCTTAAGGGAATTTTAGCACGGCATTAAATAGGCACTCATATCAAGAATATTTTTCAGTGCTAGGTGTTTGAATACCATTGTCTCTCTCTGCTCTCTTTCCCTCTTCAGGCATTAATTCTCCTCACATATTACACTTCATCCTATCTCTGGAGAACTTTAGGCTGTTTTTCAGAAGGGTATCTACTAAAACAAGGCCCCGTGTGAGCAATACAACTCTTCAAACAACTGTAATTTCTTTTCTGAGGAAATGTAAAACTCCTGGTAAAACAGATGAAAGCTTCAAAACCCTTAGAAATTCCACAATACATGCCTTCAATTTTCTTACATTCACCTGGTAATTTGCTTTTGTTAACTGTAAAGGACTTCATATTTGTAACGAGGAATTTCTTACCTAAGATAACCAAAAATACTGAATGGACTAATGCTCTGGAATTCTTGGAGTTTGGGAGCAAAGGAAATTCTGTGGCTCTTGTAAAAATTTAGTTGCCTATTTGTATCAGCAGCAGTAGCTGCCAAGAAAAAAACTGCTTTGGGATCTCATGGGCCCCATCCATGCACCCCAATATTCATGTCATCTGCTGAATTTCATGAATGTTCAAACTCTAGCCAGGAGTTTCCAAAGTAGGTCACCAAAGGCAGCTCCTTCTATCACCATTTATAGACACCTAAACAAGCAGCACAGCTTTCAAAAGGCACTCAGCAATGCTCACTGACAGGAGCTCTAAACTGCACATCACGTATCAGCACTTTCTGAGAAATGGGCCATTTATAAATGTATTTAAATGTAACCCTTTTATCCTTGTCAGGCAGAAGAGACTGGGAACATGTGCACTGGAGAGAAGCTACATAATGCTTCATCCAGGTTCCCAGACTGTAGACCTGAGGGATGAGGAAAGAAGGAAATGCCAAGCAAAAATCCTGCCTGCAATATATTCAGGGTCTATGTTTGTCTTTATTATTATGTGGTTGTAAGAGCCACTGTTCCAGAGGAAAGCACCTTTTTGGCAAAACAAGCAGTTTGCAGAACTATTGCAAGCTCCAGTCTCCAAAGGATTTTACTTAACAGCTTGCGACAAGAAACATCAACAAGTTAAAAAAATCAGATCATCAAAAAATAATATCCTAACTTAACAGTTTCCTAAAAAAACATGGTACAAACATACAATGAAAACACAAGTTAAACACACTTGTTAGGATCAGTACTCCTTCTATTCTTTTTATTAAGGAATTGTTCCTGTCTGATTGTTCCAGTGGTTAGATTTAATGTTAAAACTGGAAACCCATTTTGGCATGTCCAGGAATCCATTATTTGCTTTACAGATGCTGGCAACTGAACTTCATCCTGTGCATCTATGACCTGCAAGAGAAAGAGGAATGAGAAATATTTATGATAAATGACTACTTATTGACATTGCTTCAGCAACACTTTGGGAGTTGCTCTAACATATTAGAGAAAATAGCTGCTTAGCAGTTTGATGGTCTTTGACTCATGCAAAAAATCAATGTAACAAAGCCCAAAGGACATTTTTGACATTATAATAAAGCAGCATAAGCCTTTTTCAGGAATTATGAAATACTAAGATGACATTTCTCACTCTATAAACTGACTGCTAACTTTTCTCTTTTTAGTGTTAATACACTTACAACCCCTGTATTGCTATGATAGACTCAATTTGTTAATTTCTTTCAAATAAAGCTGCCAGGACACAAACATTTTTAAGTAACCTAATGAACAAATTTAATAGTGAAGACAAATTGAAAAAGATACTGAACTAGAGTCAAAACTAGTGTGAATTGATACAGTCTTCACTGGCTTCAAAGATGTGACAAACTTGCACATTTGAAATTGTAGGATTCTCATTCTTAACTTAAGCCTGAGTCTGCTACACAATAGAAGCCTTCTTTAGAGGTACAGGGAAGTGGATTTAAAAAAAAATAAATCTATTATTATCATCTGTGTTCTTAGTCAGATTTCTGCCAAAACCATCAAAGAGTGAAATGCTGAGCTGATGCCCTGGGTATAAACTTTGTTGGATCTGTGACATGTCAGCATCTTTGATCATCAAACCCAAGGCATCACGTGCTCTGATCTGACAAAACTTAAGCTCCAGAACAAGAGGCTATGCAATTCCATGTAGGCTTATGCAATCACCACAGAACTCAAAACTCAGCCTGGTTTTGATTCCCCATCTCTGCTCTCTATTCTTTGTACTTAGTTCCACTGATCTCAGGTGCCATAAAGCAGCCTAATAAGCACTTGAAAACACATTAGCTGAAAAAAACAGCAAAACAAACTTTATGTGAGAGGAAGACTGCACTATGGGATAGCCACATTCTAGTGCAGTCTTCTTCAAATAATATATACAACAAATTTGGACTGTGCCAAACACCAGAGAAAGAATTCTAGAGATATAAAATTAGTACCATCTGGATGTGGGTCCAGAGATCATCTTGATTAGCATTTGAGAAGGAAAATTCTTTCAGATATGACTGTGTGGAAACAAACAGATGCATCAGAATTCATGAGCAAGGCAAACAGCAATTTGTACAGTTTTCATTTTCAAGCTTATAAATCAAGATGAAGGTTGTGTTTTTTTTTTTTCAAACTTACACTAAGTGCTCTGATGAACAACTTTTCAGTTAGGAAATCAGAAAGCATCCAGGTTATAGAAGCCCCCTGGAGTAAAAAATAAAAAATTAAAAAAAAAAATTATTATTGCAATTATTGTTGCAATATTTTTTCAAACTATATTCCAGAGAAGTTATTCGGGCTGTTCCTACACTTCATATTTCACAGAGGTTAAAAATGCTTCCACCATTTCCTGTGTAGCCAAATAGATTTGCAACACCCAATAAATTTGTGTGTGCAGTAGAAACGACTTCTGAATGACAAAACAATTCTGTTCAACAGTTCCTCTCAAACCTACTTAGTACTATTACTTTAGAATCTGTGAGAAATGGAAAAATTTTATATTTTTTAACCTTGTTGTATGTGATGATGTCAAACAGAGATGTTAAAGAAAATGATCCTTTGATCTTGTCTTCACTCTCTGACAGTGATCGAACTATTTCACTGTCTTCCTTTAAGACAGCTTGCACAACATGATCATAAAAGATTTTATCCTGCAAGAAAAAGACAAATATAAGTAAGCTGATCAGAAGATACTAATTCTCAGGAAAGAATGTGGAATTAGCATTACAAGTTGTTTGTCCATAAGCAAGATCCTTTTCCCCCACTCTCTTTCTCATGAAGTACAAGGGATGACATACCCGATCCTAACATTTTCCACATGCAGCATCAGTAATCAGAGAAAAAATTGTGTCGGAGAATACTGTGGGCTTGGGGCTGACAGAATCAGTTACAGTGTAATTGTCAGGGACACACAAGTCTATACTAAACTGCAAATGAACAAATACTGAAAACTGTATGTCTGAATATGGCAGTGTTTTCCCCCTAAATTCCATGTTTCTCCTGCTGCAACCCTGTGCAATAACTTAAAAACTAAGCTACTGAGGGTACCAAGGTTTAGTTATGAGGCATTTTCACTGTCACCTCGTGAGAAATATGGAGGGAAAACAGTTCCTCAGGAGTAAATGTCACCTACCATGGTCAACATCTCAGAGTCCCAATGGAGATCAGTGACAAGTGGTGTCCCTCAGGGCTCTGGTTTTGGACCAATGCTATTTAGTAACTTCATCAATGACACAGACAAAGGAATTGAGTGTGACCTCAGTAAGTCTGCTGATGGCACCACACAGGCAGGCCTCATCCATTCTGTAATTTTAAATGTGTATGGACCACAAAACTGCACAAGAAAGACCTGTATTCTCACACCTGTGTGACTTACTCTGGATTTCCAAGGCAGATCACCTAACTGTAATTTTTCAAATAGAATTACTGCCCAGTATTAAAGTTTGCTTTATGGAGACAAGGGTCAGTTGTTGGTTTCTAGAAAGGCAAACTTCTAAATTAAAGGTTTAAAATTAAAAAGAAGTTAAGAATTTTTTTCCAATTTAAAATCTGGCAGCTTTTACACTTTTCAGTGGTACTGAAATATTGCATTGCAGAAAATAAAGTGAGGTGCTGTTAAAGTTCAGAGCAGAACATTAGCATATCCCATGATCTAAAATTCTTTCTGACAGAATTTGTTTGACATGCCTTTATTAATTTCAAATTAAGCATGTAATTAAGGATTTTGGTCAATGAAAATGGAAATGGACAAATGGTATTTCAACTGAGCCAAATACAAAGCAGACTGGATTAGCTGCAGTCACGGGCCTGCCCCGACTAAAGGCTTTTCCTTCCTTCAGAGGCTGAGGGCACTAAGTACAGACATTTAGGATTGCACAGGCAAGTGCACCTCACATCATGACTGCAATTAGGAGCAACTATCCATATGTATCAAGAGTTTAATAATGGATGGAGTCTTCTAATATACTATGAGATTTATGCTTATTCCCATTTGGGCAGAACAGGAGGGAAATTTGCCCTGATGTTGGATTAGGCTATGTGTATTATATTTGCCTTATCTACAACTAGGCATCCAGGGACACAGCAGGGTAAACAGACTAAAAACGAACCAACTTAATTACTGTGTCGTAAAAACACCTGAGGCACGAGATGCTTGGAAAAGAGCTTGGCAAGCAGGGAGGCAAACCATCAGCTACAACAGGACCCAGGAGAGAAATCTGGGTTTGCTACATGACAGATCTAGAGCAAAACACCATCTCCTTGTCACAGCTGTCCACCTGTCCTCTGCACCAGCTGTAGAAGAGCTGAGTATGATCATGGCCCCCCCACAGATGGAGACATACCAGGGAAGACTCAAGACCTGCTGGTCTTTCCCACGGGAGTTAAGTTAATAATAGCATCGTTTAATTAAATCCCATCTCCTGGACCTTCCTTTTCTTTGTACATGGTGGAACTTTGCATGTAAGCATTAGTACTTACCAGTGAAAGCTTGGGGTCAACAAAGGTAGCTCCCAGGTACTCAAAGTAAGATGCCAGTCCCTCATTAAGCCACAGATCATTCCACCAGTTCATTGTAACCAGATTTCCAAACCACTTAAATAGAAAGAAAAAGTATCTCAAAATGTCCTCGGTGTGCTCATCTCATTTTTTTTGCAGGTTAAATACACATACTTATGATGAAGTAACTTCATTTATGGGATGTAAATTCAATAAAATGCTGGACATTCCTTCAGATAGTAAAAATTCAGTAGGAAAATATCTACCTTGGAAAAAGTCAGAGGTTCAGGGCAGTTATTTTTAAACTGCCTCATCTACAGTTTCATACCAGGAGTGTGGATCTCAGTGCTTTATGTCATTCTTTAAGCATATTTCATTTCAAACACTTCTCAATATAATTTAAATATCTAAAATATCATATCAGGCTATGATTAAAAGTAAGGCGTTTATCAAGCAATTTAAAAAAAAAAAACACATTTTCACGTGTTCTTAACAAAATGAAATTGTCAGAGGAATGGTAAACAAAACTGGGGAAATAACTATTTCCAAAAACAGCAAATCCGTATCCTGGCAAGTATAAAATTTCCACAACAGCTGCTGTGTACTCATATTCGGCAGTTCAGATTTAACAAAAACTAATCACTTGTTGATTGATATTTTATTTGCTAATTCTTAAAAACCTCAACTACAACTTTATTTTAAAACAAAGTTTAGTTAAGTGTTGACATTTATTTTATAGGTCTGCAATAAAAACACTGCTCATCTGAAGGTCTGGAGAGTTACCCACCTTGTTAGAAAGGTATAAAAATGCACTAGCAAAGCTAAACTCTTTTGCTAGCTTTGTTGACTAAGTGCAAAGAGTTGTTGCTCTGACAAATAACAGTCAATTAAACATAGTCCATAAAGACATTAAACTGCATTATCATTCCAAATCAAGCAAGAAAAAATTTGAGAATCTCTGTGAAAGCTGGTCAAAGTAACAGTTATATGGTAATTTTGTTCTTTCATAACATAGGCTCTTTCTTACAGAAAAAGAAATACCTTTTGCAATATGCACATGCACTGCCACTACAGAAAAATACTGATGAACTCCACTAATTCTCCCACCAGAGTAGAAGTATACTGTATAGGGAGAGTACTGTGTAACCCAAACATCCCTAGAGTGGTATTCAAGTACTTTGTAAGAAAAAAAATAAGTTACCCATTAACAGTTTTGTGTCAGTGAGTCCTGTGCAATGTGTACAGCTTGCAATATGACAGAACCTGCTTTTAATATTGTTTTATCGGCAAAACATATGATTAAACAGGCTTTCAGTACTCTAGTGCTTGCACCCCCTACTGTCAAATAATTATTTTGCTTCTACTAATCAGTGACTACATCATCGGCAACTGGAAGGAAAGAATGTCATAGATAAATAAATGCACAGAATTTTTTACCACGTGCCTGGTGTCCTAGCTCATGTGACACAATTAAGGTAATCATTGCCTTTTTGCTTGTGAATTTATCACTTGGGAGGTACATCAGTGATGGTTCTTGGAAAGTCATTAGCCCCCAGTTTTCCATACCACCTACTTCAAACACAGGCAGTGCAACCAAATCTAAATTGATTAAAAAAAAAAAAAAAAAAGGTATCTTTAACACTTTGAAAAGAAATTGATCACATGATTTTAGTTCTCATACTAGTTCAACATCCAATTAAAGGATACTACATTTTAGTAGCTCTTTGTGGTATAATGTCAAAATTTGCCAGTGGTCTCCGAAGTTTCTTCTTGTCACACTTTTCACCTGTGATTGCCATTGTTTCAGGAAGCCACATAAATTCCCACAAAGCCCAGATCCATACTGTATCTTGTACATACAAATGTTCTGAGTGAAAATGAAGGCTAGGAGAAAATATATTCACTGATGCTGCCAGAAATCTTTTTCTGTGAGTTTCTTCCATGTTTGGGTAAGATTATACTTACCTTTTTCTTCAGGTTAGCAACAGATTAAAAAAAATATCTTGCTCTTTTAGCTGTATGAGTAGAGGTATCCTTTCTACTCTTCTTTGAAGGTCCCTTAGAAACATCATCTCTTTTTTACACAATATGACTGTTACCTCTGTACTACCCTTCTGCCTTATGTACAAAGAACAGTTTTTCAGTTCAAATGTGAGAGCTGGACAAAACTTCAGGGTCTCAAACGAAGAGGCTGTTTAAACAGTTAAAACTTGGCAGCAAAGATCAAAATTTGGAAAAGGTATGCAGAGCATTTAGAAGCAGACACAAGCTTGTATTCCAAACAGGGAACTATGAGAAAGCTCCAGTCCAAAAGCTAGGCAAGTATTGTAAGCATGATGCTGAACTCCAGCACAGCCAGACTGATCTCAGCTACATCTCACCCAGAGTCCACTGCAAAAGTATTTCACTTTTGGTAAGACAGCTATCATCCAGCCAGCTTGTGGCAAGAGAGTTCCCTTATAACTGCATTAAAATCAGGTGAAGACAAACCTTAAAAGATCCCCAGTTTTGAATGTGTTTATCGTTAATTTCACATTCTGAATTTGCAATTGAAGTCTCTAGAATTTACAAAGAGCTACACTTGGTTGATCTAATCCTACTGATTTTTATGCAAAACTTCTAAGAAAGACACTGGGAAATCCAGTGGATATTGCAAGGCATTACAGTCAGGACTGTAACAGTATTACGCCTCCTGTGAAAGTGAAATCCTTCCTAATAGGAAGTCTACAATACTGGTCTTCTACTTCATTTATGTAGTTTTATATTAATTAAGTAATGTGTCAACGTTTCTGATAAACAAAAGAACACAAGCATGAAACAAAATCATCTATAGCCCTTGAGTATCTTGTATGATTACTAAGATCAGAAAATTTAATGAGTTAAGACTGCATATAATACATTTTTCATAAGAAGGGTAGTGAGGAATTCTACAAGTTAATAGACATACACTGGGAGATAATACATTTACACAGACTAAAATTTATTTCTTTCAAGTGCCAAAATACAAATTTGACAGGTCAGGAAGTTATCCAGTCAAGAAAAGAAGGAAATTCTTTCCCCACAACTCTGCAATCTGCTAAAATCATGGACAGCTTCAAAATTCATTTCAAGTAAGACCTGCTTTCTGTGCTCTCAGTATTCTCCTAACATCTATAAAAGAGCCCATTTCCCCAGAATATTCATGCTGAAACACTTGGGAATCCAAGTGCAAGTAACAAACAAACTGTATAGTGAAATTATATGATGGTGTCCTTCTTGACTGACTGAAGCTTGACATAACTGACTTACCTGATGTTGATTTTAAGCAGAAACAATGTTTTCCTGCAGGACTCCTTTTTTCTGGGAAGGAAAGTGCAGGAGGAACATACACCCGACTCACAGATAAGACAGGGACATACTGAAGAAAATAAGGAATGCTTGAAGGGGACACATGTTATTACAGCAAGCATGGATTTACTAGGATGACGTAGGAACTACAACATCCTTGCATGTTATGGTCTATTCATCCCAGAAATAGCCATGAAATGACTGAAATACTCCTTTCTACCCACTTTGTTGTCCCAGCTGCCCATTATTAGAAAATAATGCTGTAAAAGAAAGAGCAGGATGTGAAAGTGAGAATGCTGAGTTACAGATTAACAAAAGCTGTGATGCAGAAAGGAAAATTCAGTGAGTAAAAGTTCAGGTGGTGTATTCAATGGTAAGCTGTAAAAGAATGTATTAAGCTGTAAAAGGATAATACTGCAAAATAACACATTGCTTCTCTGAATGCTATACCATCAGCAGCCATTTTTGATCCATTTCAGAAAATAAGTCATCTCACCTGTCTTTGGCAGAGGGTAGCTGACGTTAAGTACATCTTCCAGAAATGAAAATAATGGGCCAGTGATATTTAAAGCATAGTCAAGATACCCATTTCCAATTGCTTCTTTCCGAGCCCAAACACGTATCTGCAATAAAACAGTGGAGAGTTCTTTTAAACAACCCTCATATTTTCATTCTCGTTCCTCTTTTGTGAATCGTTGTTGAAAAAGATGCTGTCTGTCCACACCAAACAATGCAACAAAGCTTTTAATTTATTCTTTAAAAGAATCCAAGTTTTGCTGGGCCTCACAAAATGTGTCACAGAGCCTGATCCTACTAATATCTAAGAGAGTTCTGGTTCTTTGAAAAGATGAAGACTTGAATACAATTATATATATATTGTTGGAACAAACAAACTCATCGTTTTTCTTTTATTAGGTGGAAAATAGTGTAAAACGATGTAGAATCACACATCTTAAGCCAGTGTATTCCAGTTGGGGAGTCTGGGTGACAAGCTCTCCTTTAGTCCACCTAATGAGAGAGAAATGGACTTCCAGAGAGCATTTGCAGTACAAAGACACACATCTCTCCTCTTGAACTTTCTCACAGCCTGAAATAGACCACTGGCCTCCCTCTCTGCTAGGGAGAGCAGATGACATCTGAGCAGAGAACATCTGTACCTCTGAGTAACAGAAACCACGGCTGGAAGCAAAGCTTTCCCCTCCTCTGCCCTTTTGTTTTGTCACAGTACTGGGAAGGACAGCTCTTTGCTCAAGAGTGATGAAGTAGAATGACAAATGGTTTGTCTCCATTGTATATCTCTGAATGAAAGACTCCCTCCATGTGCCTATCAGCTCAAAACCTCAACATTTCTTGCATCTAAATGCATATGTCTCATGGTTTCACAAGAAGCTGCACGGCCAAACACTAAGAGCACAGTTGGGAAGCATTGGGATTTAATTTATAAGGGAAAAAAAAAATTAGGCATATTCAGCCAATGGCATCTCCTCAGTCTTGAAATCCCTCTTTTCAGCCAAGGCTTCAAAGGAGATTCAAAGACCAGACCACTTCATTTGCAAAACCTAAACATCTTAAAATCCTAATCCTAGTATAAGCTTTGAGTTATAATACTCCTGTTTCAGGTTGGAAATTACTTAGCAGAAATGTCAAAAATAGACACAAATGCATATGCTCACACAAATATTGTGGAGGCATGAACTGAGCATCTCTGTCTAAAACCAAGGAGTGAAATACTGTCTTCTTCTGTCTCACAGAACGCAGGTGGTGCCTCTTCCCTCTGAATAAAAGCTCGTTGGAATGCTCTGCTTTGTTAACTAGTCAGTACACATCAGCCCAAGACAAAGGCACCACTGTCATAGCTGTAAGCATCCAACATGTTCAACACAGAAGGTGGCAAACATGACATACTGAATCCAAACTCCACTTTAAAAAAGAACCAATACTGTGCTTCCTAGGTGACCTGTGCACTGTCCTCTCATGCTGTCCCACCTTTCCCTAGTAGGATGACAGTGAACTAACCAGGTAGTTTTCTCATTTATTAAGGAGATCAAGTAAATGCTACCTTTAAGAGCTTTGTGCTTGAATTTACTATTTATTTTGGAACAACTTGATACTTCTTTTGCCTGTTTACCTTGACCAAAAGAAGGAAGAAGAAACAACTGGTGCCAAGGCAGTACATTTTTTTACAGCTTCTAACAAGAAGCTTTGGCCATTGTACAGTAAGAGCAAAACTGAATACTCACAGATGAAGAAGCTTCAAACACAAAACAATGACTTCTGGGGCCTAAAATATATGACCACTATGGAAAAAAAGGTTAAAATACCAGTATACAAAATGCTTGGAGCACAGTATTGCTCCTATTGATGTCCTGGTGCTGGTTCTCAAAGGGTCTTGAAGAACAAGGTACTGAATGTCAGTGTTTTGTCACAGCAGTGGAAATGGATATTTTTTCCAACTAAGATGGCTAAGGAAGTAAGAAGACCTCGAATTATGACCAGTACTTTCTGCAGAGTAGCTGCTCCAAATTTTTAACGTACACAGCCCATACCTGCTTCTGCAGTTGTATGAAATAAACACGACGAGACAATAAACTAATTGTCCTAAAGGAAAGCTTTCTGCAGAAATATCTACAGGATAAATGTTAGTAGTTTTGCCACATAAGCAAATAGTTTTGGAATGGAAAACGCAGTTAACATCTGCGGTATCTTCTGAAGCACATGATGCACAGCAGAGCCAACTTCCGTTGTAAACTGCCATAATGTGTTATGCAGCCTTATAATTACCTTGTTTCCCCGCTCCGTTCTGGTGACATAATCAAAATCACAGACCACAAAGGCAGTCAAATAAGTCGACATTTTCAGTGAAGTGTTAAATGTGGTAACAGTCCACAGGCTTCCATTTTCATCCTTCATTTCAGATACATCTAGGAAAAAAAAAATCAAAAAAATATTCAAACCAATGCTCGTCCACAATAAACAAGGAATTTTATGTTTTCTTCAAGTTTTTTTTACCACTCTCTTCAATATGCTGTATTCCTGCACTAACTTCATACGTTTCTGACAGAAGGAAAGCAGCCAGACTCGTTGCTACTGACACGTATCAGAGTTGTGACCTTCCATGAGAACACCAAAAATCCACTCTTGAGCTTCTTAAATGAAGTCTTGGAAGAATATCAAACTGTGTCAGTTTGAAGATGTGAGCAAGCTGTGGACAGTTTATCCCATGCTGTGTATCTCTAAAATATCCAATCTATTATAATTCAAATACAGGTCATGTGTGCCTAAGAATTATGAAATACTATATCAGATACCTTCCTTCTAAATAAGAGGGATATGGACAGGATTCTCAGGGGTAGAAAATGCTTCCAGCCATTCTCACAGAGACCCAATCTATATTCCTTAGTAACTTATCTTCCATTGCAAATGTCGTACTTACTTTTTATGGCTGAAAATTATTTAATTGAAAAATAGAGATTCGTGGCATTGAACTGCAGAAAAAGAACTTTTAAGAAGAAGGAAAGAGATCCAACAGATTTCTGTAGGAGTACTAATTTAGAGAATTTGTTTGGAACCTTATATCCCACAGACACTCCACATGATCCCAGCAAGGGACAGGAGGAGTGTCTCCAGAGGATAGTGCACTTTTTCTTATTCTTCACATACACAGAAGGCTATAGTGTCTCTGCCTGGTAAAACAATTTTTTGTATGTTGTAAATCTACTTAAAATCTACTTAGAGTTAAAGGAGTCCCTCCATGTCACAAATACAGGCCTTGCATACTTGGGGTTGCCATTTTGTTTTTAAAGGATGTCACATGGTGAGACTCACTGACTAAGCAGTAAATGCCAGGAATCAAACACTTTGCAGCTTGCAGCTGCCAGAGGAGAGCACATCACAACTAACAAAACTATTTAATGGAACTATTGCCATCAGAGACATTAATTACGAATAATAGAGTCCAAATGTTTAAGTTCATAGACATGGATTTTGTGTGCCCTTTGAAGACATTAGCACATGGACAATGTGCTGTATCAGATGACATGGTCTGCTCAGAGAAATTGCACCCTTTTAAAAAGTAATTTAGGGGGAAATACCCATAAGGTGACTTGCTGTTTACCTACCAATAGCAGGCATGTTGGAAAGAGCCACAAAACTTGGGTCATGGACAATTCTGATATTAAATGTGGCCTTCATGGCAGGTTCATCAAAACATGGGTACACTCTCCTGGCATACGTTGGTTCCATTTGG
Source organism: Empidonax traillii (assembly GCF_003031625.1). Lineage (NCBI taxonomy): Eukaryota > Metazoa > Chordata > Aves > Passeriformes > Tyrannidae > Empidonax > Empidonax traillii. The sequence continues at coordinate 1,615,157 of NW_020955200.1, forward strand.
GAGGCAATGAGTATACTGTATTAAAGATACAAGTAAGATTAATCCAGCATGCTACAGCTGATCAAAATCCATATATAGCACATAAAGACAACAAAACAGAAAAATCAGGAAGTGAATCATGTAGATATGCAGATTTGGAAAAGGTTCACTTATTATTTAAAGCCATGACTAAATCCCTGTGCCCAACAGCCAGTTCAGTTTGGATGCTTGTGGAGAAAAGCAGTCTTTTTAAAGTAGAACTTTTTTCCCCCTCACAGGCCTTTTCCAGTTATCATATTTTAAATATTTGAGCTTTCCTACTTTGTTTATTGAGACAGAGCTGATTAAAGTTTTGCACACAGCAGACCAGTGCTCAAGAGATACAATGCCCAATTTCAATGTCATAATTAGAATATCTCTGTACACCTGCTCCTCTCCTTAATGCATGCAGTCTCATTAATTAATTAATGGTATATTTTAATAAAAAATAGTCATAACTGTTAGTTAACTGTGTATGCATGCACTTGCACTCTTCTGTCAAATCCAGTAGAGAAGAACCTCTGTGAAAGCAGCATGAAGGCTACCCCAGTACACTGGCAAACCCAGAATAATATTCAAAAGCACCCTTTTGTACCTTATGCTAGGGAGCTTTACCTCAGTTGCCTCTGTGGCACACTGTGATGGATGCACTCCTCCTATTTGAACTAAGTAAACTTTGGTCCAGTCTGATGTTCACCAAGTAGATCTGATCAAAGTTGATCCTATTGTGTGAGACTGCCAATAAGAATTCAGTAGCAAATCAAAACCACAGGTTTGGATGGAGACTGGATTGATAAGTGGAGGAGAGTGCAGTAATAGCAGAAAAACTGACTACAAATCTACCACTTTACTGTAAATATCTGCATCTATCAGGGTCTGTTGAGCTCTCCCTCTGTAGCATTTGTCTGCAGAGTAGTGATCTCCCCACAAGGAGGTATGCCTCTCAAGGTTACCCTTGAGGCTGCAAGACCCCTTGCCTGACTCCAGACATTGATAAGTTGGTGACATTTTTTGCATTCATGCAACAGTTTAGATACGTGTAGGAAACTTACACAATAATCTTTGTATGCTTTAGTACAGAGCACTGACTACCAATCCATCTGTACACTTTATTTACTAAGTAGAACTTGATAAACTAATTGGACAGATCTGTTGGAGTGATCTCTGTCTCGAGTTCTCCTGCAACACACACTTACTGGAACCAAAAGATAAATCTGCCATGAGGCAGAAGCTTCAAAAAGTTGTACATTTGAGCTGTTCACATAAGGGCATCCTTATCAAGAATTATTAAAAATACATGTGTAATTGTCCTCAAAGCTCTATACGTATCAGCCAAGTAGTAACCAGCAGCTGGGCATATAAGAATGACATAATCTCCTGTTTCAGTGACTTCGGTACTGACACAGTGAATATTTTTCATCTGTAGCTGAGGTGTTCCCTAGCAGTGTATCCATACCAGGTTCACAAATGCTTGTTCTTAGCCCTGAGACACCCCAAGCAAGCCAGGAGCCATCAAGATAGCATCCATACATTAAGTAGCAGTATGTAATGATGAGTCAGATCTGCACTACACAGTGGAGTAACAAATCAGGACCACCCTACAAGCACAGCAAGACTGTGACTAATTTTGAACTGTAACACTGAACCATGTCCAAAACTTAAGGTTGCTTGTTACAGGATATCCTTTTCTTGGAAATTTAAATTAATGGATCAACTTTTCATTGATATTTACTTTTACTTGATCACTTCGCATCACTTGTATTGTGTAAGATTTGGCCCAAGGTACTGAGTCATCAGCTTCCTACTTTCGCTGACCAAAGTCATAAGTGCTTTCCACTAAGGTCCCAAGGCTAGCCTCCTAGGGCCCCTTTTCTTTTGAAAGATGTTCTGATGATGACATTTTTAATAGCTGTGCTATCTAACTCTGCTCAAGACTGATCAAATAACCAGTGCTGAAAGTGTCATTGCCTCATCTACATCCACATTGCTGATGTTGGGTTAACTGAGTTAATATCAACAGGATGACTGTGTAAAAGCGCTATACTCTCAAAATATGGAACATTTTGCATTTAACAGACATATCTGATGCTGTACTATAATATAACCCATGACCAAAGAACCCACAGACCACATGTTGATGCGCAGTGACTATTGAGACCATAATACCTATATTGAAGTGAGGAATAGCCTGAGAAAAAACAGCACATTGTATTTGACTTCTTGACTGTCAGTACAGGAAGATTTTCTTTATGGACCTGATTCCCTGCAGAGTCAAATCTGTGCTGTGCCAGCCACCAGCTGCCTTGCTGAATGCAGCTGAAGCTCCATCTGAGATAGAAGTAGCAACTCTTTTCCTTTATCCTGTCCAATGATGGAAAGTGACAAACTTCTGCCAGGGTTGCACAGGAGCAGCAAAAGTGATAGGCCACTTCAGCTGGGAAATCAATCCTTGAAAATATCTCCTTCCTCCCATGGAGCAAAGTATGCTTTTGCTCATTCCTTTGTGCAATCAATTGCAGCTTGCTTCTAGGAAACACTGATTAAATCCATGATTGTGAATTCCCCCACATCAGTGCCATCACTACCTCTGGAGGCTCTGTACTGGCAGCAACCGATGCAGGCACTTGGCAATTTGCCCTCAAGAAATTCTTGTCCAAGAATACAAAATACTATATAATAGGCAAAGGCAATGTCATAGAATCATAGAATCATGCAATTAGCTGGGTTGGAAAGGACCTCTGAGATCATCAAGTCCAACCCTTGATCCACTATCACTGTGGTTACTAGACTATGGCACTAAGTGCTACATCCAATCTCATCTTAAAAACCTCTGGGGACAGAGAATCCTTCCTGGGCAGCCCATTTCAATATAAAAGAATTTCTGTAAAGAATCTCTCTGTAAAGAATTTCTTCCTAACATCCAACCTAAACCTCCCCTGGCACTGTTTGAGACTGTGCCTTATTGTCTTACTGATTATTGCCTCGGAGAAGAGACCAACTCCCACCTGGTTACAACCTCCTCTCAGGTAGTTGTAGAGAGTGATGAGGTCTCCCCTGAGCCTCCTCTTCTCCAGGCTAAACAGCCCCAGCTCCCTCAGCCTCTCCTCATAGGGCTTGTGTTCGAGTTTCTTCGCCAGCCTGGTTGCTCTTCTCTGGACCCGCTCCAGCACCTCAATGTCCTTCCTGAACTGAGGGGCCCAGAACTGAACACAATACTCCAAGTGTGGGCTCGCCAGCGCTGAGTACAGGGGAAGAATCCCTTCCCTGGCCCTGCTGGCCACACTGTTCCTGACCCAGGACAGGATGCCACTGGTCTTCTTGGCCACCGGGGCACATGTGATAAAAAAGAAGTATGAGGACATACTAAATGTTGTTTTTCAGCAGGACTCCAAATAAAAAAGAAAAATGGGAATGTTTCATGCATATTACACAAATAACTGTGTTTAAAACACGCATTACCTCATATCATTTGTCAGAACAGATCATAGCTGGAGCTTTTTTCCTGTGGGTTGGTTTGTTTGTTTTGGGGTTTTTTCCAAGGTCAAGGTATTAGCATGAACTGAATCACTAGCAATTTTTTTTTACACACTGCAGTATTATCACAAAACAAATTGCCCAAAAGAAAATCAATTTTTAAAAAAGCCTAATAATGCCCAAGCAGACAAATAAATCCCTCCCTTAAGTCTACAGTTTTGCACGTAGATTTCATTTTCTTTTCTCTTAAGGATCATATAATACCATATGATACTTTCAAATAATGAGAAACAAACAGATAACAGGATCTCTTAGCCTAAATATTAGATAATTTATACTACATAGGTTCTTAATTTTTCAGTTAGTGTCTGAAAACAGAAAAGGAAAATGAGGAATACATTCTGCATAGTACATGAATGCCTAGTCGATGATGTTTCACCTGATTAATAAACCAGGATAGCTGTAGATGAAATGTTTTTTGATGCAAAAAAAGGAGGTATTCTAAAAATGCCTTCTCAAGAGTTATTTCTCATACTGATAGCATAATTGGTATTTTTGTTAACATCTTTTATATTTAATTTCTTTTATTTTACAAACACAATATAATTAAACTGTAAAGCAAACCCTGAAGTGGCTAAAAATAAGGGAGTTTTACAGGGAGTAGAATATTGCCCCAAGACCCAAACATTTTTTCAGGTGAGCAGTGCTTGATACTAACATGCAACCCAAAGAAACACCAAACATCTCACTTGTTCTGATTTCTGTCCCATTCCTTTGATGGTCTTACTCATAGATTCATAGAAAACAGAGCTAAGAAGAACTTCATAGCCCCTGCTCTGAGGCAAAATTACCGCACTAGTGTTGTTCTAACCCCTCTGCCCTCACCCTAGCAACTGGTGAAGAAGCAACCGATAAATAGCAGTGAAAATATTGTGTTTGGATATTGTGTTACAATGCCTGTTAATACCAGCCCTATCTAGTCAAGTATTTTATAGAAGTTACACAGGACATATGAAAAGTGGCTACCAAGTAAAATTCTCAAAGAATTTTGAAACGTTGACCTGAACAGTGACCTTCTTACAGCCTGCACTTCATGGTACACCCCAGGGGAACCCTCTAATCCTGAAACAGCACCCATGAGCTCATCCACAGCTGTGCAAGATCTCTGCGCAGAATGACAGAAACAAAACTCCTGCATTGTGTAAATTTGAGCCAACAGTGCTAGAGAAGAAGAGCAAAGGTGGTTTCTGTACCTTTTTGCCTACCCACATCCTGAAGTGGACTATCACACCTATATGCAGAATACTGATTCCTAATTTCAACAGGAAAGTCTTCAAATGCCTAGTGTTGGAGAAGTGGGGGTATCTTTCCTTTTTACTTCCTTTGCTCCTGCAAGCAGTGGAGATGTGGGCTGTCCATTATCCATAACAAGTGCTCCCATTTTTCAGAGTTACCTTTTGTGTGTAAGACCTGATCAGGTGGACACTGAAAATTGTCAACAGCAGTAAAAACATATGCAGTCATCAATATTCAACCTGATAACCAACAATTTCTGTGTTGATAAGTCAGCAAAATTGGAGCTTTGGTTTATTATGTTTTCAACAGAGGCCAGGTTAGAACTTCTGAAAATAGCTGTCTCTGTGAAACCACCTTGCCAATGTACACCAGCTCTGACTTGAAGAAAAAACAATGAGTGTCAACTCGCTCATTCTGCCAGTCTACCAAGAGCAATGGGGATATCTGACTGAGAAATATGACAATGCCAAAGTCCAGGTGGAACAGACATTTCAGGGATTTCTCATTAGGATCTTGGTGTCTACTGAACGCTTGCCCTTATCTGCTTAAACTCTTCTGAGACTAGAGGTCTCTAGGGTTCCACAAGCACAAATTACAAAACCCACTAAGACTTCTACTGCATGCAAGAAATACAGGAGTCTGTACTACCACAGGTAGATGTCACACTGTCTGTTACAGCTGGCGGTTTGAGTGAGGTGCTGAAATCAGAAAACCTCTGCAGGAAGTTGACCCTTGAAGTCTACTGAAGACTGGTACAAGTCACCATCTCTGCTGGAGAAGGAAGTTTCCCTTGCAGAACAGTAACTGGGTAAGTGGCTTTGTACTGGTAGCCAAAGGGCACTGAATGTTTTTAAATCACTCCTGATCTATGTAATCCATTAGAATCCAACTTTTTCCATTGTTAATACCTTGACAGACCTTACACATCACTCAAAACCTACCTCCTCCAAAATAAGAACACAAAGCCCCTTAAGTGTTAGTGGACCCCATCAGGTTAGAAAATGGCTGGTTAAGTGGCGACTTAATTCCTAGTGAAGGAAAATTAACAAGGTACTACTGTATACTCTCGATTCAGAGAAAGCCTTTTTTAAAGCAGAAAAAAATATGCAAAATCCATTAAAAATATAAGGAATACAAGCACAAACAAGTAGCAAAAATGATACATTATATCTGCCATCAGTGGATTTCCTTTGATTTATTCCATTGTCTAACTACCACTGTCATCTCTTTCACCAGACTGTAGTCTCACATTTTATTGATGTTTCATGATGAACTAAGAATGAAATGGAACCTTCTTTATAAACTCTCTAAACAATTGGAAATTGAGCTATACACATTATTTGAACTATTTAAATTTTTTTTCTTATGTTCTACTGTGGTAGCTGGCAATAGCTTTTTTCCCCCAGACACTCTGAATTTTATACAGTCTGAATCAGAAAATGTCATAGTCTAATTCTGTGTTTCCTAAATAGGACTTGTTTGAATTAATACACCATCAGAAAGCATACTGATACAGTATTAAGTAATTAAGGTTTGTTCCTTTCTTATAAAATTATGTAAATTAAG
>NW_020955200.1:1621630-1634201 GCF_003031625.1 Empidonax traillii
AAAAAAAAAAAAAAAAAAAAAAAAAAAAAAAAAAAAAAAAAAAAAAAAAAAAAAAAAAAAAAAAAAAAAAAAAAAAAAAAAAAAAAAAAAAAAAAAAAAAAAAAAAAAAAAAAAAAAAAAAAAAAAAAAAAGTCCACCTAAGTTACATTTTCCACATGTGGTAGACACTGGTATTGTGATTTACATAAGAGTTGGCAGCTAAAAAGCCAACTTGTTGCAGAAAAGCCACACAATCTTCCTCCATTTTAATAACAGCTATCAACTTCATTTTGTGTTTTCATGTTACAACTACTCATATAGAGGCTTGCATGCATGGATCTTAAAAGTAACAGCATATTACCTCATTGTACAAGAAGCCTATGAACCCACGAATTTTAGTGGACTTATTGATAGGGTGATAGGTAACAATACTTGAATTTAATTCCAGTATCCCTTTTGATGCAGTGATTGCCGCTTTAATTATTAAAAATTAAATAAATTTTTAAAAAGCAATTTGTCTCTTTTTCAAATTCCTATTTTGAGAAACTTGCCTGCCACTAGAAGTGCTTAAATTATAATCTTAAACTTCGCTTCTGTTAGCAAGTTTCATGTCCAGAAGCTGATAATTCAATTCATTTTGGGAAGATTCAATTAAAAAAAAATGCTAATAACACTCCCTACGGAAATCATGGATTGTTTGATGACAGCCAGACAACTTCATGTGAATAGCACCTACAAAGTATAGGTGTCTAAAGCAGTCACCCATCCTACTCCACCTTATTTCTGAAACTGCATGTGATTGGCGTCTCTAAACTCGCCCAAATACATAGCCAAAATCCTGGGTTCTTGAAAAAGACGTCCTCCCCTCATACAGGTTGATGAGATGAGGAGTTATCGGTATTACACAGACACGTGTGGGGCCGCAATGAAGTTTCTGAGACGGACTGCGGCTCCCAGGAACTGGGCATAGGAACTATCTGCCCCCCTAGCTGCCAAAGGCACTGAAAGCGAGACCAGAAATTGTCCAGCCAGTGCTGCGGGTGAAGTCAGCTGCTGAAGGAGAGACAGGGCAGCATGGGCGAAGCTCTCCGGAGAGGAGAGCGACCATCCCGGAGCACAGACTGGAGTTTTTGGCATCGCTTTTTGCATTCCGCGATGCGCTCCTGGGGAGGGGCGAGAAGCGGCCGCTTCTCCTGCCGCCCAGGCAGCAAGAGGCTCTCCCCGGTGCCGCCCAGCTCGGTGCCAGTTCCTGCAGCCGCGTCCCACAGCCTCCACGCCACGGGAGGCTTCGACGCGGGGCCATGGGAGCTCCGCTGCCACTTGAAGGGGCGCGGGGTCCGCGGGGCGGCCGCTGCCGCCTACCTGCTCCGTCCCCGGTCGGTGTAGCGGGTGAGGAACAGCCCGACCAGGTCCTCCTCCAGGAGTCCCTGGAAGTCTAGCTGCAGGACGTATTGGCTCCCGGCCCGCATCCGCCCGCGCAGCTCCAGCACCACCATCTCCTCCTCCTCCTCCTGCCGCAGCCCCGCCACCTCCACGGCGGCGCCCGGTCCGGGCAAGGGTCCCCGCACGGCGGCCCGGCGGCTCCGCAGCCCGGCGCTGTGCAGCACCGCCGCGTCCGTGTCCTGCCGGCACAGCACCGTGATGTTCACCTGCCCCCTGAAGAAGAACGGTCCAGCTTGGCCCGGCCGCACCAGCGGCCAGAGCTCCAGCTCGTAGCGGAGTGGCAGGAGGTGGCGGGGCAGGCGGCGGACGGGGCCTGCGGTGGGAGCCGGTGGCGGGGCGGCGGTGCCGGGGGTGGCGGGCGAGGGCGACGGCGGTGCCGCTGCCTCCTGCCGGCAACGCCCGTAGAGAGCGGCGAGCGCCAGCAGCGCGGCCAGGAGCGCCAGCAGCAGCGCTGCCCCCAGGGCGGCTGCCCTGCGCCCCAGGTAGAGCCCGGCACCGCGGGCCCCCATCCCCGCTCTGCGCCCCGACGGCCGCGGCCGCCGCTACTTACGGGGTGGGGAGGGGGGGGGGGGGGGGGGGGGGGGGGGGGGGGGGGGGGGGGGGGGGGGAGGGAGCGCGCCCGAGGGCGGGACGAGCCGGGCCAGGAGAGATGGGTTTCCACGCGGTGCCGGGAAAGCCTCTCCGCGGAGCGCTGCTCCGGCGGGGCGGGCTGCCCCTGTCCCGACTCCCTCAGCAAGCAGCCGAGCAACCGAGTAGCCGTTCGTAAAGTCCGAGAGAGAAGACGTGACCGGAGGCGCGGCTGGGCAGCGATGCTGGACGGCTGATGCTGGATGCCGAGTAAGCCGCGGGGATGAGCGATCACGGCGCTGCCCGGACAGGCGGCACTGCCGGGACCGGACTGCCCCTGGGCTCTCTGCCGGAACAGCGCAGGTCGACGGCTCGGGGCTGCGGAAAGCCCCGGCACCGAAGGCGGCCGTCGAGCTGGAGATGGGGGCTCCCTGCGCACCGGTCGGAAAAAGAGTAAAAAAACACTAAACCCTCACGTTTTTCACCACCGTGGAAATAGGGCATTTACCAACCCACAACTGTGCATCTTTCTCCTGGTGGTAACATACGTATCAGTAAAATGTTAGAAATGGGAAAAGAGTTTGCATGCAATACTAATCATGTGAGTAGCTTCTGCTGCAAATATTACAGTTTGTCCCTTCTGCTGAACTTAGTTGCAAAGTTAAGACACCTGAATGACATGTTCCTGGAGATAAAGATGCAGGAGGTCCTGGGCCAGGACAGGCACCTTGGCCACAGCAAGTCAGGCACAGTATTTTATTCAGGCTGTGGCACAGATAAAATCCTGACCTTGGACAGAAATAAGAGGTTTGTATTTAAGTCAGAATGCTCTGGTATATATCTGAAGGTAGAAACAAATCACCTGTTATAAAGGAAGTCAGACAGCTCTGTTGCTTTGAAAGGCACCAAAGCATTTGGCAAACTTTACTATCTCGGTATAGGCAATGGGCTCTGTGCCACAGTCACTAGTTGTTCAAAGTCCTGTTGGCGTCCACTAAATTTTGAACAAGAGAAAAATATGTCAGCATGGGATCTAGTGTCCATTCAGCAGTGAGGTAAACGGCACTTCATGTAGCAGCTGGCCAGGAAGTTTAACAAGATATTTCAAATAGCAAAATGTTATAGTAACCCTTCCTTAAACTTTTCAAGATTTTTCAGGATAATAGTATTGCTTTCATTAAAAATATTGTGACATCATCAGAAATCATACAAATTGAATGCCAAGAAAAAGGAAAATAGCATGTTTACACAATGTGAAGTAATTTTTATGCTGAAAGATGATTCCCTAAATCACATTTGTTCAATCTAATTTGAGAAGTTGTGAATGACAGCATGCATGGCAATTCCAGCAGTCAGTCAAGGCTGATCAGCACTCCTTAAACTTTGTTTACAATTCCTACAGAATTTCAGTGGATATAAAGTTTACAAGTTATCACAGTGGAAACTGAACATGGATCTGGATTTGTATTGACACAACTGTCCCAACTGGCCAGTACAGAGCAATACAGAAAGGCAATGTGGAGAAGACTTCCAATTTAAAATGGTCAAATTTGACCAAGTATTGGAATAGCATCAGAAAGCATGACATTTAAAGCTCAGATTAATGGTTTGGAGTGAGGTGTCATTGCGTGGTGACCACTATGTGAGCAAATAAAGTGCTTTCACCATAGCAAGTTCTGCATCTAATTAAAAGGTTGTATGTAGGGAAGCCTACTTGAAATGTTGCCACTATTGGTAATGATGTCTGATCTATAATTAAATATATATATATAAAAATAATTTTTTTCACCTGTGCTTTAATTAAAATATGTTCCTTTGTGTTTCAGACTGACAGGTCACTGATAATCCTCTGTCTGGAAGACAAGGAAATCATGCAAAAATTTGTTTGTAAATTCTGTTCTGGTTTGGTGGACCAGCTCTATGCTGTTTGCCAGGGCCTTGCTGACTGCCTCTGTGGAGCTATGTATCAATTCAATGGTTTGGATTTACACAGTAAATGGCAGGTAGCAGCAACAGCTCTCCCCACTGGAGAAAACACAGCAACTGGGGCAAAACAAAGCTATTTCTTTGAGCACTTCTGCTTGTGCAAGACAACAGAGTAGTCCCTAAATGGCATGGGTAAAACAGAACAGTGATTAATCATAAAACTTGGGGTTAACAAAACAATCAGTGAGCATGGTCACACTCAGAGCTGCTGAAGACTCCCTCCAAAGAGCTGAGGATGCTCAAAGAAGCTAGAGCGGTCTGCAGCCTTGTCTGAAGGTATGGTACATGGGATAACTACCTCCTCCTCAGGGAGGATCAGGAAAGCATCTCCAGGGAACATGAGAAGATCCGCAAAAGAGTATGGAAAGTAACCAAGAACTAAGCACACCAGATGTGAAACTACTAGCCAGAATATAAGCAGGAGATGACAATTAAGGAGGCTGCTGTTTTATAAGAAAATTTTTGTATAGTGGGTAATTCTATCAATTGGCTTTGAAGCTGCGGCAGGTGGTCAATAGGACTGATAAACTAAGTCTTGCTACTGAGGACATGTGGGAAAGAAATGTATCACATTTTCACCAGTTTGCCTAGTAAGAAAAAAACCTCACTGTAACAATTATTTCTTAATTGGAATGAAGTTTTGAAAGAAATTTTTTGACAATTTAATAAGAAAAGGATGAGTGTAGGCATTTGCACAGCACGAAACCTTGTTCCAGACATCATTTTACTTTTTCTCTTGTGAAATTACATGTTTTCTGATTCTTACTGCACTTAAAAGAACTTGAATATCAGCACCTTCCAAATACGCCAACTTTTTCAGGCTTGTGCCTGATCAGGCTGTATGGAAGTGATTAGTAAATTGACTTTGCTTAACATGATGAATGGTGATATTTTCAAAGTTGTTGTCCCTCTTTATTATGTGTTTTACAAGCTTTCAGATACCCAACATTTTTCTAGAAGCTTCACTTTCTAGAACCAGGAACACAGTATTTGTCTCCTGAGTGCTCTTCATACTAAGATTTATCAGCTCTCTATGAGGAATATCAAGTTAAAGTCTGAAGAATTCATGCATGGAGATACTGCAAACTTTTTCTCACCCATGGAGTTGAACCAACTGAGTTGGATCAAGGGTCTCCTCTCATTTCATTTGCTTTTGTTGCAAGTAGGGCTCTTGGATGGTATGCAAACCTAAGATTGCAACAGCCAAGTACAGGAAATGCTTCACAAAGCTTACTTCAGCCCTAGAGGGGCGCTGAAAGGGAAGTAACCTTGGCGCGTCCAGCCTGCTCTCCTGTTACTATGAGGAGCATAGCACAAGAGAAAGCAATGGCTGTTTCTGCTGGAAGTAACCACCTCATCTGCACTAGGCAGGTGCCAGCCAGCCCAGCTGTCCAGAGCAGTGGGCAGTGCTCAGTCTTGTCAGGACTTTAGAAGCCAGGGGCACCTTGTGCCCTCCAAACACTAATAAGCATTATGTCCAGGGCAGAAGAAAGAGGTCCAGGGCACCACAGCTATTCCAAAATTGACTCCCTGGAAATTCACATGCTTTGAGGACTGGGCCCTCTGTATCCATGGCTTTGCTTGACAGATCCACTTCTTTAGGGTCACTATATCTGTAAATCCCAACTTAATCTTTCCTGGCCCACTGTTCTAGGAAACTGCCTGTTTTTTTCTGTGCTGGGAGTTAGCTCTGCAACAGAGCATTACCATTGCACATCTGCAGCAAGCTCCAAGGGATCATCATCATCAAAACAACATCATACTTCACATATTGACACATTGTTTTGTCTGTCCTCTTAGCTTACAAGCTGTTTGCCATATTTTGTGATGTGTCAGACTTTCAAAAATTACTGAGAAATGAGGACAGTTGTTTCCTCACATTTTTTTTCCAATTAAAATCTTCATTAAACTAGTCAGACTACTACGTGAAGACTACTGGTGGGAATTCACATGCTGGCAGAGACTCAAACACACAAGACTTCAACAGATTTAAAGCTTACAAGTTGTCTTGATCCCTAGATTCTGGGTATCATATTTTGCAAGATATACTTCTTGAAGAAATTCACAAAACACTCCCCAGTTTCTTACTGGTCCAACAAACCTGTGCTTCACTGCAGAATGTGGCTACACGTCAACTTGTGATCAAATTGGCCAGAGTTCTGTATATCCTTAGAGACCCTAGACAGCTTGTTTTCCAGGGCCTCTTTCTGGCAGGCCTTTGGCAGAAATGTACTAAGGTTTGAGCCTGATTTATTAACAGAATAAAACAGGTCTCCAGTTTAACCCTCTAGTATGTTGTTCTGGCACTTCAGAGCACAGTACTCATTTAGAATTCTTGTTTTGGTGTAGCTTGCAATCCCAGTGCAGTTCTCCATTTCTACTTACCAAGTTTGCTCTGATGGACTCCCGGAAAGAAGGTACTCTGCACTCTCATTGTGACATAGAATAGAATATGGAAATAGGATGTCCCTACTTACAACAGGGTAGGAATACATTTTTCATTTAAAACGAATGTGTGTAAAATAATAATGCTGCTGGCTACTAGACCCTGTCTTTAGTGCAGAAAAGTACTAAAGCATAACAGAATAAAGGATGTGGATGAGCCCCTGAATGGCTCCTTCCATTAATTAAAAAAACGACCTACCAACCCACCAAAAAATGCCAAACAAAAAAATAAAAAACCCCAACACAACAATTCTGTGCATTTGTCTGTGTTTGAAAAGCTACAGCTACAAAAGCTAGATTTTCTTGCAGGACTAATGACATAGTAGGTGCCTCTGAGGATACCTCAGTGACAATAACATGGTGGGGGAAAAATTTCTGACCTTTCTTTTTCATACAGTTGTGTGGGACTGCAGGCTGATCCGTGCCACCAGCTCCTCAGTGTGCTGTGGTGGTTTTTAAGGTGATATGGGAAAAGTCTTAGGAAGCACAGTCAGGATGCATTTCTGAGGAAGATGGCAATAGTGATACAAAGAACAGTGAGAGGACAACTCCTAGCTGATGGCAAGGTGTGAAGAAATGGTAGAAATCACAGTGTCTAGAAGGCAACAGGCTGTATCACTAGTTTATTCAGGAGATAATTTCTGGCTGATTAAAGTCAAGTTGCAGGACTGCTAGTTTTACGCCAAAGTCAAGACGGGGAACTTCTGCCATTATGGTCAATCTATGCTGTGAAATTACCAAATCTCTATGAGGGACAGAGGGCTATGTCACCAGATTCTTCATGTCTCTTACAGGGGTGATGGAAGCAGAGTCTCCATGCCAAAAACATACCTCATGACTGAAAACTAAGGCAAGTTCAATCTGAGAAAGTTTGGGTGCACACAACATATGTTACTAGTTTTTTCTGAAAACAGACTAACATCAGTAAAGTAGAGAACTGGGCTACCAGTCACAGTCTTCACTGAAATTATCAAATCTAGCTTCAAGGTAGGAAAAGAGGGAAGCATAAAAGGCAGATAAGCAAAAACAAATACCAAGGAAAAAGCAAGGACATCCTGGCAAAGCATTCAAAGCTTCAGGCTATGAGAACCTTGATTCTGATATTGGGGAAGAGCTTGGTTTTGTAGTGCCAGCCACTCAAAAGAAGGGGGGCCCAAGGATTCTTCCCTTCCCACTGCCTGGCAAACATTTGGGATGATCTGCTGTGATGACTGGACCCCACATAGTGAACCACTCAGACAGGTTTTAGAAAATTTCGTTCTTGGACTTGGCATAGAGAAAGAGAAGCTGTTCCAAACTGAGCAAACCTCCTGTCTTTCTTTCTTGTGTTGTCTACATCACACATCAGTATTATTTGTTAAACTACCACCTAGTGACTTCTGGAAAATTGTATAATCCACTCAGCTACTTGGACAGAAAAATGATTGATATACTTCTGATGAACTTCAGTCCTTAAGACTTTTGTCCCATAGTTGTCCCAAACTGGTTTCATTCATATGTTGCAGGAACTCCTTGGCTCACTATACTTCCTTTACTGCTCTGGTATCATATTGACTCCAAGTCATCTTTAAAAACCAGCATGTCACTAGATCTTACTTCTTTTCAGGGATTCATTGCTAGCATCATACACCACCTTTATCCTTATATCAGTCACACCTGTTTCTGGAGGGACAACTGCACAGATCATTTCCTTACAGTTTGGGGAGATCACATTCTCTCCCAACAGCATCACTCTGTTACCTAGATCTAGGAAATTAGACAGCAAAATTAAGAAGATGGATGGAGGCCTTTCCAGGGGAGGCTCCAGTGCTGTGACAAAAGAAAGGGCTCTTGCATAAGAACAATAATGGACAACAAGAGGACATATGCACACATTTTCAATTCCTTTCCCTAACATTATGAATGAGTCTTAATTTTCTTCCCTGGGGTCACTTCTGATAGGAATGAAGGAAGTATGATCAGAGCTGCAATTTTAATCAGAATTTAAAACCTGAACCCCCCGAGATCCATGCTCTACCCCCTGCAGAAGAGATAAACCTCAAAGCCCAAGCAGATGTCCAGCATATCTAGAGCAGGACTACCATGGGCTCACTTACGAAAACGAAATTTTAAGCAACTTTTGTTCTACGAACCTCATGGGAAGCTATTGGAAGTTTTTCAAGCAAGTTCAGCTTTTATTACTGAACCCACACTCATTTTACACATATTCCAAATGGTGTCCAGGAAGAACAGTCTATGCTTTGTAGTGTTTCCTCTTCCGAAGTAACAAACACTCCTGGTTTTGATTACTTCTTTCAAGCACCTCCTCAATCCATCAACTCATTTAATATTCCCTCAGTCCCTCATTGCATGACTTCTTCCCTTACCATGTGGACAAAATAATGTATGAGCCAACAAAATGTGAACTCCAAAGTGTTTTTTTCTGTTACAGAAGAAAGTGTTCCCTTTTCCTTTCAGTTGACTACTGTTCCATACTCTCCTTCAGCTGATGGCACCTCAGAAGCTATAAACAGACACTTCTCAGCAAAGGTTCTCAATAAAGATGAAGCCCAGCATAGAGAGTACATGCAACATCTTGAGTTTATAGCTACCTTGAGCCTCGGTAAGGTATTTTTCCATAAATCAAGACATTTCAAAATACAGAGGAATGAGTAGCAAGGAAAGTGAAAGCACTATAACACAGAATAATTTCAGCATGATTGGTGGAAGGCAAGAAAATAATTCCAGGGCTGTCAAAAAATGACACCACCACTGGCCTTCTACTGCAGCAAACTTTGGAAGCCACTGTGTAGAGTGATAGTACAGACATTTTGCTGATCCCCATTTTGCTTTCTCTGCATCTTGATTAGACAGAGATAACATATTTCAAACTAAAGATGACACACAACATGTAACTGGGACACTCCCATTTTGCATGGATTACATTAAAGCATGTTCAGCAAACATTTTCCCCAGCTATGGTAAAGGTGAAGGCTGAGACTTCTCACCTACAATGAACAAAGAGATCTTTCTTGTCTTATATTCATTTAGACATATGTATCCCATTTACTCCATCAGATTAACTTCTGCTCTTCACTGATAGGCAAGAACAGTATGGATTTTGTAAAGGATGAAGAAGCACTGGTCAAAAATAATCCCTTTAAGTTCTATTCATCCCTTTGGTCCACCATTTTGCTTATTTTAGCATGTTGCTAACATGGAGTTATGCCCTGAGAGCTTGTTTAGGCTGACAGCTCATTATGAACACTTCAAAGGCATCATTTACTCCGTGTTGTGTGAGAAGATCTTTGGGATTCACAAAACTCATAGGTGGAGCTGACGAATCATGAGAACATCATCCAGAAGACATGTTCTGAAAAACTCTTTTTTTTTGTTTGTTTTCTTCACTGGCTAGGGTGGACTAGCCATTATAAATGTTTCCTGAACTCCCAGGATGGTTGACTTTGCAAAACATTAATAACTCCAAATGCAATCTTTGACTCTTCTAACAGATCCGGTTCTGTTCTCCTTCATTCTTATTCCTCTTTTCATGTTTCTGTTGTTTGGGCTGTGAGTAGTTTCTTAGAATTGGATAAAAACAACGATATAGTAGGACCTAAACCTTTAGAACAATCTGTCCAATTTAATTTCAAAATAAACAGAAACCTCAAATGTTGAACCCTATCATCTTGTCTTCATATAGATTTGCGAAGCACAAAGGGCAAAATGCAGATCTCTTATCAGTGAGTCCTTTATGCAGGTCTCTGGATCATAATTCCCGGTCAATGCTCTTACAAGATACAGAGTGGATGCAGACTAGTCAGGAAATGAGTATGGACAGCAGTGAGATTAATTTGGTGTTATATGGGTGTACAGTATTTAACCACTACTTCTCTGGGCCAGAAAGATGCTGTCAAGTGTAAAAAGCAACTTAGAGCACAGTGGACAACACACCTTCCAAAGAAAGAGTTGTCTCATCTAACCCCTTCCATTATCTCTTCGGTACCTGCCTCTCCTGATACGTCTTCTCTCCCTTTAATAAAGAAAACTTAATAACTAAGTTCCCCTTAAATTCTGCCAAGAATGCCACATTTCAGGGGTTTACTCTATTCTCAGTTTTTTTACTTCCCTCTGATCACATTTGGTACATTATAGGATTAATCCTATTGCTCTAGAATCTTCTACAACAATAAGTAGTTTTTCAAAGGAATATTAGGAGAAATATCCCAAATAAATTTGTTGAACCAAATGTAGCTATTCAGGACTCCATCTCAAAACCAGAATATATTCACTGCATGTATTCACTTTTTGGGGGTATTATGTCTCAAACTGGGAATATTTTCAAAGTTTGTTAACACAATTGTATTTATTAAAATAATCAAGTGAGCAAAATCCCTGGCATTATGGCACTTTTGTTATACTGCTTAAACATTCTTTTCCTTCTCTCACATAATAGATTCTTCAGTTGCATAAACATATTTTAATGTATCATAAAATGGCAATCTGTGATTGTTTCAAATATCTTAATGATTCCTTGTTGTGGGTAGTACAGAGCAAAAATAATGAAGTTTGGAGTGTATCCCAGGAATTATCTCAGTACTCTTCCCAAACTCATTGTGTCAACCCTTAACAAAGTGATGTGATCATAATAGGCAAGAGCTAAAGACCTCACCATGGGGAATGGTGACTTCATTTAGTATTGTGGCTGTCCTTCTGAAACTAGCAGGCAAGTTAACTTTTGCCAAACAACTGTGTTTGTTGTTATTGCCATCTCTCTTGCTGTGCTGTATCCTTTACTATCACCGGAGAGGGTTGATTCAAGCAGGTTCCCCATTACCCCAGCACATACAGCTCAATGAATACATTGCTACCACTGCATAGTGAAGATAGCGCCAAGCTGTAAGCTCTCCTAGAGGAGACATCTTCCTCTTCCACAGCCATCAGTTTTCCTTGCCTGAAATCTCATTAGAATGCTGTTGATATTCCCAGTACCAAAAAAGCAACTCAAAATTTTTATCATCCAAGTACCTACCAAGCAGTTGTGAAATAATGGTACTAACCAGCAGTCTGAAGGAAACAACAGGTCACAGACACCAGTGAGCCTATTGCTTCATGAACCATTAAACCTGCCAGGTGCAAATGCCTCACATTCAGAAATCTGAGGATACTCAGTATGGCTGGTGCAATGGTTTATCACACTAACACTGCCACTGCCATGACTATTGTGCCAAACAAAGCAGCATTCCTGAAATCAGCATAAGGGGAAAGAGATACTTTCTTTGGTGGTAACTGAGTAACAAATTTGAATTTCGAAAGAAGTAACGGGATGAAGGCATGCCAAAGTTATGAATGTTAGAGGGCAAAGGAAGGCATCCACATATCTCTAATTGAGGAATGTCGTAGATATTGCCAACTGATCCAGCATAAATTTCTGACCACCTCTTTTCAAAAGTTTTGCCTCACACTGCTGTAAGTAAGTAACAATATACATTGTTACTTTTCTGCTGGCTGATACTGAAATAAATCTCATGATACCTTTACAAAATGCCACATCTTTTGCCCACACTTTACTATTTGAAAGAAAAATATTGAGTCTGAACATACACGGCTGGTTACAGGCAGTTAGAGATTCTCTTATTGTAAATACTGTCAGCAAAGTGATGTTTACAATTGAGAAGAAAGATGCAGACCAGCAGTACAACATTTCTGGAATTTTTAAGTTAAAAACAAGAATTCAAGGAATGGTCCAAATAATCAGAGAGCTGGAACAATAGAGTTCCAACAGGAGGGGTGGAAACAAAACAGGAAATTCTGAACATCTGCTTGCTTACTAACATTATATGTTTTAATGTTTGTAGAAAGGTTGATGCCTCAAAACCAAAGAGAAATCAGCAAAGGTCTAATGTTACATATTTAACATTAAAGGTTTCATGTAAATACACTTATCTCTAGTTAAACTAGAAATTCTTTGTGGTTGCTTCCAAAATTATCTCATCTCTTTTGTGTAAAATTGATTACAACAAAATGACTGCAGTAACAAAAAATGCACAAAGAGAGCTAAGTAAGCACCCAACCATAGAGAAAGGACCAGCTCCACCAACAGCCTCACGAATCAGATCCGGACCATGCAATTCACTGGAACCATCTGGCGAAACGAAGCAAAGCTATGCAA
>NW_020955200.1:1634321-1728237 GCF_003031625.1 Empidonax traillii
TTTTTTTTTTTGTTTTGTTTTGGTTTTTGTTTGTTTGTTTTGGGGTTTTTGTTTGTTTGTTTGTTTTTTAGTTCTGTTGGTGGTTTTTTTTTTTTTTACTTACTCCCAAGAACTCTCAAAACTGAGATGGCATACTAAAGGCTGAATCTTTAGCTTTACTCTAGCCTACTGTAGATAAAAGTTCATGGTTACAACTGCTAGTCAGCACACTTACCCAGGCAAATTCTTCTACATAGCAGTGTTTGGAATATATGTATATCTTCAGAGACAAAGAGAAAATATAAATTTCGGTTAAAAATATGAAAGCAACACTTTGAGTTAATATGAAGCAAAACATTGCAAAAGTATCAAAATGTATAACTGCAAAATTATTTTAATTTTCAAGTGTGTTTTTGATGTTCACATTTTAATTTTATATAGTCATATTATCTGTTATATATATAGTTATAATATCAGTTATGAAATCGTGAAAAACAATTAAACACCTGAACAGAATTTCTTAAGTCCTGAAATTAATTTACCGAGTAAATTAATTTACAGTAATTCCAATAAAAACAATTTTGAACAGATACATAACAAAATGATTACTTATCATATATGTAAACTATAAAATAAGGAAAAATATCCACAAAGCTCTAAATTCAAAGGGAAGCATTTAGAGTTAAGTAAAGACCCTTAAAGTGAAAAGAAAAAATGTGTAGAAATGCTGGAATTTTTTCACTAATTGAATTTGTTGCTGCAGTTAATTCTGTGCTTTCCAGGGATGTGACACATACAAGCAAGAATGTCACTGCGTGGTGTTAGCAAATCTTCAGCTCTGTGGAAGGTGCAATTTCATTTTACATGTCTCTAGTGGTAGCACTGGTTTTAAAATTTCCTGTCCTCCTTCAGTCTTAACTATTTATTGCTGCCTCCATGCAGCTGTTCAACCCCTCCTGCGCTGAGCCAAAGTTCTGGTCTGTGAGAGCAAAAGGAAGGAACGTAAACTGCCCTCCATCCCTTTAAAGAGGAAATACAGAGAGTGGAAGAAGGGAAGCAGTGATGAAGTGTTAAGTGTCTCCTATTCATATCTAATGAATTATCTGCTTCTCTAAAGTCCCTGTAAATCTTGTCAATGCCTGTGCAATATCATTTTCTGAGTAACAGTATAGCATGATACTCTTGCCACTTAAAATCTAGACCTTCAAGGGCTGACAACCAGAGCAAATGCTAGGTTAGAGTAACAAAACTGGATTCTTATAAAAAATATTGGAATAAAGCCAAATTACTGCAAATGATACCATTCTGCCTTCTAAACTTTGTGTTTTGACTCCGTTAAATTAATGAATTAATGATGTGCATGGAAGCTACACCCACTTCTACGCAGCACTGCTTGCAGTAGGCACTTGTCTGTAACAAAAACATTAAAACAAAGAAAGCATCCTCAGAGAAGCCAAAGTGAAAGGCACCAAATCATCTTTTTCTCAATCACATCAATATTACAATTTCTTCTAACCCCAGAAAAGTCAAGAAAAAATATAGTCCCCCATCTTTGAGGTTTTTGGCTGTAGGAATACCCCATAAATTATCATTGATTCTGAACTTATTGTATGTTCTTGCAGACCCTACAATGAATACTTCATGTCAAAGAGGTTTACATAGTCCTAAGATTTCTAAGGCAAAGGTAATAAGCGTTAAGACCTCTACTCAGACCCTTTCTCAACTGAAAAACATAGTGTAACAGATGGATATTTACTTTTCGATTGAAGTCACTGTAAGACAAAAAACTTTACCCCATTGCAAATATAACAGAGAATGGAAAATGTAAACCATCTGTATGTGACAAAATGTAAAGGATTCATGGAATGGTTGGAAAGGTTTCTGCACAATCTCTAGGCCACAGTAAGCTTTTGCTTTTGATTGAGAGAGAGGAATATACTGAAACAGCCACAGACTCTTCGTCTGTGCTTGAAAACACTTGGTTCCAGACCTATACTTTTTAGTGTTTTATCACTTTAGCATTTATCATCTTAGGTTGTTTACAGAGAGAACTTTACCCTAGTCTTAGATACCTTTAAATAAACCAGCTGCATGCCCAAACTTCTCAGAAAGGTTATACAGCATATACTGCCACAGGAGCATCCCAAATGACCCATCATTTGGCTCTCTACATATTAAATTGTTGTTGCTTAAAATGGACATTGGTTCATTTCTAAATGTAAAGACCTAGAAAACACCTGAAAACTGCTCCAGTAAAATGGCTGATGTACTTCATCAGATTCATTCAGCTGTCACACCAGGAAAGACAGGAGGTCCCTTTGGGTTTAGTGACCCCACGGTCAGTTTATCTTGGTTTTACAAGGGAGAGTAAGAAGTGGTCTAAGCCGTAGGAGCTTTTTGCTGACAGGGCGTCAGGGGAATAGAGAGCCTTGGAGAGAAAGTTTAGTCCAAGATTTGCAATCTGTTATTGTTATTCAGTAACAAATAAAGCCAAACACATCAAAACATAGTTAAGTTAGACAGTTATAGGGCACAGGCCAGCAATTCTTTTCTATGCTCATAGGTCATGGAAAAGCAGAGATACTGTTTGAGGATGTATTGGCATGCTCCAAGTCCTATAAAAAACTGAGAAGCAGCAGCAGATTTTTGTCTTAAATTAATCTTTCACACTTTCTGCACTGCACTTGTCTCTGCAACTCCTCTCAGGAGCCCCTTTTCATTTTCACTTTTTCTTGTGGCTTATCTGTCTTACACTTGCCCTTTTTAATGGATTGCTAAGAGACAGGAGAAGGGAGACAGGAAACCCTTCAGCACAAACAGTCGCACAGAATCTCAGACTTGTGAGGAATTTGAAAGTCCATCGGTGGTAGCCTTTTGGCTTTTAGGCTAAACTTCATACCCATTGAACTGCGAATGGAAAACCCTACTAGATTACTAATTATTTTTTTAAGATTTATTTGAGTTGCTATACTACAATCATTACATGCCATCTACGTGTCTCAAATAGCTAATGTTTTATTTGTCAGTGCTAAATGGCAGATATTCCTACTAGTATTATCAGCATATCTGTCCTTGGAAGAAAGCTTTTTCAGTCTCTCCTTCTCACTTTTGAATAAGTTGATAATGCACAACAAAACCAGACATCTCAAAGATGTTTTAATATCCACATTATGTATCTGCAGAGATAGAAAACAGAATTCAGTATTCCAGTATTCTTGCTGAGAAAACTGCTATGCCCTACCCCCTCTGGCATGGTGGGGCAGGCCATCCATCCCATGTGCTTTGACTGGCCCCTTGGCACGTGGCACTGCCTGGCTCATTAGCTCGTTCCTGACTGTAGCTCGTGTTTCCCCCTTCACTTCAGACACAAGGGATGTAACGAGACAAGAATACAGAGGCAAGTGCTGAACTGGAAATGCTGTGAGCACAGGAAGATCTCAAGTTACTGAGATGCATATCTCATGGGATAGAGGAAGAGAAACAGTCTTATTCCAGGGAGTGGTGTTGGATAGCAGAGTGCACAGATTTCGAGGAAATCGGGCTTCACAAGTTCTGCTGCTCATGGAATAACTTGTCTTTCCTACTGTTTTACCTGTCATGTTTCAGCAAGCGTATGGAACATCACTACTATAACAGCATTTTCAGAACTGGTCAAATATTTAGGAACTTCATTCTAATATAGGTTGTCTTCTTCTCTAGATTGAATTGTCCTAAAATACTGCTGCTCAAAAGTAGTGCTTTGCTAAATGCTTGGATAAGAATGGATGATCATTCTAATTCCAGGAGGCAACACACATGTCCAGCTGTGTGAGAAGTAGGAGGCACATACATTTATAAATCCCGAATAAGGAAGGCTTCTGCTGAAAAAAATGTCCCTGTTGCAGCATGTGCCTCCCCACTCCTAAAAAAACACCAAAGAGATAATTTCTCCCTTTTGCAGTAATTCATTTACTTCAATTTAACACAAAAATTGAGACTATCATGCACCTGCCTGCATCCCTCTTGCAACTAGAATAAATTGTTTTAGATTTCTTGATATTAATTTAGGACTAGAAATATTAGTACACCTTTACCCTGCTCAAAATCCAATGTACTCACATGACACTCCAACCAACCTACGTTTTGTTTGACTTCACAATTGTCAGTCAGCTTGGCAAGGGAACAAACCCCAAGTCAGGATGCTTAGTGAACCCTGAAAAGCACCAGGTCAGTAGGAGCTTCAGGGTATGCAGCACCTCTAAAAATCACTTGTTTTGGTGTTGTGGATGTTGGCATCTTGCCAGCGAGTTAACAAAGGTATACTTGGCCATATGATATGCTCAGGAAAACACATCCAAACAGGCATTGGTTGCTGGGCTTTTTTTTAACACTTAATCCTTGTTTCTTTCCTCAGCATCTCTAATGATTATCTTCCCCGTGCATTACCTTGCTTTGGTGGATAGACTGTCAGAAGCTGGGCTCTCTAAATTCACTGGAGAACCTTGGCCATGAAATCCAGGTGGCAGAAGGGCACTCCAATCCTCTTTCCTTGTTTTAAAGCATGGTTGACATTTTGCTTTTTCAGAACTCTGGAAGCCAATCCAAGTAAGTAGGTGGATGGAGAGCTGCAATTCCTTATATTAAGGCAGAGCGTATCGTTAGTTCATTTATCTATAGCTGAGCAGATTACAGACAGGGATTTTTCTCTGTGTGAAGGAAAGAATTTCAATTTAGATTGATTCTCTGAGACTTTTACTGTTTGGAAAAAGAAACCGCTCCTAGAAAAAAGATCACCAAAAGCAGAAAGCTATTTCATGAACCTCAGCTTATGACAACAGTACTTAGGTGTCCAAATGTCTTTTAAATATGGCCTTATGGACCTTCTTGTCTTTGCTCACACAGCCATATTTTGAACCACTTAGGAATGTTATGATTTGTGGTTTGATATGGTCTGTGGTTTCAAAATGATGCTGAGCTTGTCATTGAGGTTACCCTGGAGAGACAGGCAGATATGTTTGGATCATTCTTTGCCAGTCTTTACTAATCTTTGCACTTTTTAGAGTAGTTTGTGCAAACAGTAACATCTAAGAGGCTTCCAGAATTAGAGAGGTCCCAAAAGAATACTAAAGAGTAAAAAAAAAAAGCATGGAGCAACACTGGTAAATTTGATCATGGAATTCAACCCCTCATCCTACTTTTGAGACCCTTTATGAAACTTGGGTAACCCCTTACTCCAGTCAAAAAATTACTCAGTTAAATAAAGTTACCCTATCTTCACAGCAAGATCTAGCTTTCAGTTTCCATTGTTCTTGTCCCAGTCCTACGCACTGAGGTGCAAGAGTGTCAAGGAGGTGGGTTTGATCAGTACTGCTCAGTCTTAGAAACATAATTTTCAGGCTTATGGGTTTCTTTCCCAATGTACAGCTATACAGACTGATGGCTTCCACTGATTCCAAGTGGACACTCAAATGGGAAAAGTTCAGCTCTGTATTTTGTTAAAACTAGAGTGATTTTTTTGAAACGTACATTCTCTATGGTGCTTGCTCTGGATTTCCTGATCCCACCATTTCCTCGTACCAAGGACTAAGGAAGAAAGGTATACAGATGGTATGAAGTGGCAAAATCAATCTTGTAACCTCTCCCTACAACCTTCATAACTTAAGTTGAAGGGATATGAAGAACTATATGAAGATATTTTATATAAACAAGTAATGGTAACTATAAGTACAGGCACCTCTCTCCCTGTATAACATTAACTGCCACCTGAAATAAGGAATCTTCTCTACCTTTTGAAAATACTAGATTTTTGATATTGCATTATAAAGAAAATAAAAATGTTCCACTTCTATTAGTTTGAGATATTACATGCAGAAAAAAAAAATCATCTTCTATAGTGGTTTTAATACAAGATAGATGAATGTGTTGGACGTTGCATGTTTTCAAACAGAGAAAAACCATGCAAATTAAGTAAAGGTCAAATTTCTTGTGGTTGAACCCATGAAGTAAACACAGAACATATTTTGTTTGTTTGGATCTTGAGGGAACAAACTGTTTTTATGGTGGAGTAGTTGTATTACACTAAAGTAAGCACTGTAATGTATTGCATCTCAAAATCACATATTTATAAAATAGCGAATTTACTGACAACCAACATGATCAGTCTCAACCACAGTCACAAAAACTGGGAAAAAATTTGAAGAGTGAAAACTTGAAAAAACACACCTTTGTTTTCTAAATACTAACATACGAACAAGGAAAACCCTTCACTATAGGCTTTATATGAATGTGAATCACTAGAATCTAACAGCAAAAAATTGTTTATCATATGTGACTTTCTTACATAAGTCTGATTTAGACTGTTCATTCAAAATGGCTATATATGAAACATCCTGTCTTGCTAAACCCCAGTAACCTCCTCATGATTAAGGTCTCAATGCAGTATTTTACCTTAATTCCCACACTTGCTTTTCACTAGGAAAATGTATGATAAAAATAAACACTCTAACTCTCTTTAGTGAATATGACTTGGCAGGTATTTTTTAAGTTTTACGAGTAAAATTAAGGAAGATGGTGTCAAGACAACTGCAGTTCAGACGTGTTTAAGAGGAGTGCCTGGAAACTTTTTCAACTTTGAAAATTGTTCCTGTTCCATTTAAGGAGAAATGCAAGATTTTTCAAGAGTTCCTGCAAAGAAACAGGGAGTGAGAAGTTCAGAGTAGAGAATAACATTTTTTTATTAGAACTACTGTTTGACTGCAGGGGATCAGCTGTCCATGCACCAGTGCTGCATTGGTAGTTCCTTTGGTTTTAAGCAATAACTGCATGCAGTGAAAACTGTCAGCAAAAATTCCTGTCAACTCTGATTCACTCGTTAACAGCTTTGGTCACAACTAAGCACCATTTTACAAAACTCTTATTTTATAAAACTCTTATTTTGCAAAATTCATAATCTGCTGAATTGACACTGCTCTCCCCAGATAAACAAGCTGCTCTGTGTTGATTTACAAGTGGTTACATTTGGGAATTACTATGTGGTAGGTCATTGTGACATTTCTAAGTAAACAATGATGTCCAGCATGAAAATACTAGCCTCTGTTTGTGATCCACTGAAACATGAGATGGATCTCAGTATTCCTAAAGGCGGAGTAATTTAAGCTGATTAGTTGTAGGGATACGAATAAACACAGTGTGTTTCTAATTACATCAGTGAGTCACAATTAGGTTTGGGTTAATAAGATAGTTTTGTGTGCCTGAAGTTTTACAACCTCTTGAAAAAACAGCTGCTTGACGTTCTTCCTTTCCCCAAGCACAGCCGATCACAGAGCAGCATTAGCTGATCAGCACAGCTGGGATAGTTCAGGTCACAATTCTGAATGTCCCTTACACCAGGACATTTATACTATATACTGCAAAGCACTACCCAAGGAAGTAACACAGTCTTTGGTGGATGTGCCAAGGGTGCTTGACCGTGGCAGAGTTTAACAAGTATACTACTAAATAAGTAGATCTGAAAACATCCCACCTGCTCAGATCACCTTAAACTTCAAAATATTTAAAATTTTTTCAAGGCTGTTGTCATAATAAAAGGGACAGACAAGAGAACGTATTTATAAAAAACCCAAACTTCAGAACATAAATCTGAGGGATTTAAGTATAATGGTCTTCAGTACCTCTTACAGATGGTTTTTTTGCATGCTATTACTTCCTCATTAGGGGTATATGATTTTCAGACTAGGAATGCATTTTAGACAGCGAGAACTGTAACTTTCTGACCACTTTACTTTTGTAAGATTCTGTTCAATAAAAAAATATGGGAACAAAAAGAGAGTTTACCTAAAGTAGAAGTTTTGTGCAGGTACCTTTTTTTTTTTTTTTCAACAGGCATGGGGAGGGGTTGTTGTTCTAAGCTGCAGAGAAATGATGATAAATTAATTATTACAGTTGCGATTATTCCTCAGTCACTATGCAATGGTACTCTATCTGTAGGCTGTAGAGTTGCCTTGACAAAACTGTCATATAAGGCTATGATTTATTCATCTTGGACAAAGTACTTTGACATAGTTATAAAAAGTGTTTAGAGAAGTAGTAGAAAAAGCAATTACTGTACTTCTGTCTATCTACCTATTGATCAGTCTAACTAATCTCCCTCTTAAGTCCGCTCCTGCACACTTAGAAACAATTGAGAAATGCCATAAGTTAATGAATTTCCAGTATATATCAGACCCCATTTTCCTCCATATGCATCAGCAATAACTCCTAGAGCTCTTCTTTGATTCACATTCCTCTTTCTGCTAGTCTCTCCACCCAAATAGTTCCATAACCAGAGAGGCACATGCAATACCATTTAGCTGTAAGTTTATACTAAAACAATGCACTAATAAAAACAACACAATTTTTATGTATTCACTCCAAGGTTAAGAAGCTTTATAGCTCTCATTTGGGCATGCATGCTTTGGCAAATATGCTAGCATAACTCATGCAGATTCTCTAACATGAATAAAACTGATTTTATTCTGTAGCAATCGCAAATAGAATAAATGTGTGTTTGGTATTAAGATTTCATTTATGATGGGAAAGTCTATCCACCTGGAGAAGACATTTCAGAGCAGTCTGAAGAGAAAATTTCCCCCATTATTCTCCTTAGGGGCTTGATAGGATCCATATTGTCCATCCAGTCAAATGACTCTGCAGCAATGTCACAGCCCTTCCTGAATTTCTCATCTGGCAGTCCTCTAACAACCTTCACCTCATGCCACAGAGTCTTACAGCAGCATCTTTATTCTTACACTCCCATCATATATTTGTGAGTCATCTGGGGTTTTTTCTCCCTTTCTCCCCTTGTCAAGAAACTCCTCCTTTCAGTTTTTATTCCCATCCCAAAGTTTTCTGTTTCTTTCATTTAAATCCATTAAACTAATGGATTGTGTCAAAAATAAACTCTTGCCCTATTCCCAGGCAAGGAAGCTCAGTGGTTCTCATAAGCTGGAGAGTTGCCTCTCCAGCTAAAGCTGGGTGGGGGCTGCAGCCACCCATGTGTGCTGTGAGTCAGTGACTCAGAGGGTCTTCCCACACATGAAGCAGAGGATCCTAGTTGTCCATCCGACCACCTATGAACCAATGCTCCACTTAAACCGCCTCCCCAAAACCCTCACCTACTAAATCTATAATAACAATAATAATTATCATGATGATGATGATAGTAATCCTATCTCTACAAAAACGCTGAATGAGGGGATAGATTTTTTTTTTTTAATACTGAAACTCAGAAACTAGGAAGGGGAAAAGAGAACAATTTCATTAAGGCAAAGAAAATATATAGTGTGATGATTAAGTTGGGAACAAAACAAAATCATATTATACTGCATTTGCACTGGCCCCATGCTGAAACTCTGTGCTAAAAAGACCTTTGTTTGGCCATTAAATGTCACTGAAACTCCCAAACCCTTGGCACAATA
This sequence comes from Empidonax traillii, assembly GCF_003031625.1. Lineage (NCBI taxonomy): Eukaryota > Metazoa > Chordata > Aves > Passeriformes > Tyrannidae > Empidonax > Empidonax traillii. Next base: position 1,643,735 of record NW_020955200.1, read on the forward strand.
TTTAAATGTAACAAAAACACTAAATAAGTGAAAAGCCACTAGCATGTCTTCTGGTAATGGACTGTCTCTCTTTTCTTTACTATTCTCTGTAACTTGAAACATCCTGCATTCAGCCTCCCCGCTGCTGTCTAGACACAGCCCTGTTTTTGCCATCCACCGAGGGGTGGGTTTGCAGCCAAAAGCCGCAGTAGCACATCCTCAGTCCTTGCAAGACCCTCACACACATGCTGAACATTGAAGGGCTCATTGGAGATTGCAGTTTCTTTAGCTCTTCTAAAGAATTCAGGCTTGTTGTTAATGTTCCAGCTAATGAAGATACAATCCACAGGATTAGCCTGGGAGGAAGTGAGTTAAGCGCCTTCACTTTGAAAATTCACTTATAATTCTTGTCATCTCCATTAGCAATTACAGCCCATTTGAATGGTGCAATCTTCCCAACACATCTGAACTGCTATTTGGAATTTTGTTGACAAAAAATTATGAGGAAGAAATGAGTGGAAAGAACAAGGAGAGACATTTGGAATTACAGAAGCATGTCCTTCTAAGAACAGGTATGACTGCCCCAGTGCACATTAAACAGTGTGTGGATGTTATATACCATTACAGTCAAACTTAGACAAGAACACATAAGAGATGAACTGCTAAATACACTTCTGAAATATGAAACAACTGGTTATTCTCACTTTTGCTTTCTATCAAGAGGCTTAGTGTTGCTTATATTCTTAGAAATCTAAATGAATCTAAAAACTTGAAAAAGATGGATACCAAGCAAACTAAATGATTGTGGAATATTATTCATTCTTTTGGTGAGCAGCAGAGAAATTTTCTTAAAAGGAAGTATCTCTTTGGAATTCCAGATTCCTGGCACTGAAATTAACATACATGCTGAAGGAATCCAACCCTCCACTCCTTTTAGCCTGTCATTTACTTAATAGGTAGTACAGCTAGAATGGGGCTAGGAGAAACAGGAGACTAGGGAACTCATCTATTACTACCACACACCTTGAATATTCACCCCACCAGCAGCCCTATTACTGTTTTGCATGAGAAAGTGAACAAACATAGTGTAAGTACTTTCTTATGTTCACAAACACTGCTATGTATCTATATTCTACATAGCACTTACTAAGAAACAGCAAGTTTTCTTTTTTCTCATATTCAAATCCATGTGCTTTTCTGTCTGTCTCTGTCAGTGATTCCTCATCACCCATGCCGCCTTTAGATAAATCTTTGTCGGAAAAGTAAAATTAGACTAACCAGCACTGTCAGAAGAAAACACTTATTTCAGCAGTTTAAAACTCTCTGCCTTTGACTTTACCCCAAAAAAGATCTGGTTTTGCAATGGTTTGTCTGTTTTCCTGTAAATATCAGTTAACTCAAAAAATTATTTCTCAATTCTGTCACATTTTTATCCTCAGATTATAAAACTACCTGTTTAGCGTCTTCTTTTACAACCTTCCTTACAGCTCTTCTCTTGCGTAGCATCCTTTTTAAACTGCTCTGCAAACTCCAATTTCTTTTGCCCAAGCCCTCTCCTCAATACTTCTCTCCTGGAAAACCTAAGTGAGATTTAGCAGGAAGCCTTTCAGCATGCATACCTAGGAATGAATTTAAAATAATTACTTCATGCATGATGCATGAAGTCCTATTGAGTTACTATCCACCTTGTCTTCTCTCATCCTACTAACTCTCTTACTATTTTCTTGGGTTTGGTTGCGACAGACTTGATTTTCTTCATGGTAGCACACATGGTGCCATGTTTTAGCAGACAAAACAGCACACCCTTATTTCAGCTATTGCTAAGCAGCGCTGCCACAGTATCAACCAAGGCCTTTTCTAATACCACCCCACTTGCAGCAGGCTGGGAGTGCACAAGAGACTGGGAGGGTCTGTAGCTAGGTCATGTTAATTTGTGTTGTGCTAACCCACAGCACTTGTATATGAGTATTTTATAAACTGCAACCTAACAAACTGAAAAGATATATAGTGGCATAAACTACTTAAATGAGCTGCAATAGATTCCTCAGAACTTAAATTTCCTGAGCCATGGAGGCTCATTTAATGGGGTAGTACTTGTAAGCTTTTCGGAATCTGTTGCACTGATGCCAGGAAGGAAAGGATCTATTTCTTATCTTGCCTCTAATTTCCTACATGACTCTAAATTATTAAACGTTCTCTCTGTTCCTACCTGCTGATTTTTTTCCTGAAGATCATCTCACTAACAACACCTCTTGCTGAAGAGCTGTAATTCAGGTCTTTTGTGTAGCCTGACACCACCTAGGACAATTGTAACATCTCAAGAGGCTTCCTCAGATTATCAGTCCTACACTACAAACTCAAATTACCCACTGGCAAGAGGTTTTCACACTAACTTTCCTTCTTCCTCCTTTGCCTGCATTGTGACTCCAGCATACACGTCCACATAAGGCCTTGTCTCTAACCAAGTCACTTGTCCTTGATTTTAAAGGAGCAAGGGAAACCTGAGTCAAGATGCAGATGCCTGTATATACATAGTTCTATATAGCAGCGTACTCACAGAATCACAGAATGGCTGGAATTGGAAGGGACCGTAAAGATCATCTATTTCCAACCCTCATACCATGGGCAGGGACACCTTTCACTAAACTAAAGATTGCCCAGAGCTCCATCCAACCTGGTCTTAAACACTCACGGGGATGAGGCATCCACAACTTCTCTGGGAAGCTTGTTTCATGCCTCACCACCCTCACAGTACAGAATTTTTTCCTAATATGTGATCTAAACCTACTGTCTTTCAGTTTGAATTTGTATGTTGCAAGGGAAAGCACACCTTGAATGCGCACATCCTTTGAAGAAGGACAGTAGCCAGGACGTACCCTGGTGGACTTCGATGGAGGTATCTGTGATGATACCTACCCTGAAAACACACAAAAGACAGACATACAGACAGCTCTCGCTGTTGAAACAGACTTTGTACAGAGATGTAAGCAGGCAATGACACGAGATGTCAAGAGAGTCTCAGGAAGAGAAGGAATCATGAGTTTTCTCCTAGGGTGATCCAAACAATTTCTGACATGAACTGAAATAGCACCTAAATTGAGAATGGGATGACTGCTTGAATTATGAAAGATCTTTGCTCTTCTGACACATCTCAGCAAAGCAAATACCTTTACAGTAGTAAAGACTATTTCAAATGCAGAGTCCATTCCAGTTTTGCTTCTCCCTTTTGCAGACGGCTTGGTCAAACTTGTTTGGATGAGCCTTTAGTGCAGACGCAGGTGCCATGTACCATGGCTACACCAACGGCAGAAGTTTCTTAGGTGCACACAGGGACTGACCATGCAGATATACTACTAAACACCTGAGTCATGCACTTAACCCTGCAATCATCTGAAGCTGTGAAATTCAACTTGTGTCCCACAGTAACTGCTGGCTGAGTGCTGAAAATGCTCAGAGAAGAGGGTCTATGGATCAGTCTGTGAAATCTAACAGAAAACAGTGAGACCACAGACTTGTCCATCAAGCATCTCATCACAATCATTACAGGCCTGTTTTTATATCCAGCTCTGCTAAAATGCTTATAGTCCTGTTCAGAAAGAATCTGGAGAGGTATTTGGTCCACTCTTTCTGGAGTCCTGGCTGGACAGCAGAGCCAGTGCAGAATAGGACATCTAAGGCCTCTGTGTGCTGCTGAGTTTCAGAAGATCCAAACTGGGCAGGAAAGCAGTGGAATATGTCACAAGTGTGCCTGTCAATCTGCCTCATGGGATTGATGCCAGATCAACTCAAATGTCCCCAGAGTCCAGTTACGGGCATAAATAGAGGTTGTCTCAACCTCCAGCTCCTCCAAAGTCAGACCACAGTCCTACTGTGCCAAAGGCCAAAACCTCTACAGACAAGAAATTTGACTGCTAAACTGACACTGCAGTGAGACTACCTTTGTATTTTCGCCCACAGGATGGAAGCAATTACCAGAGTATTTTGAGGTAATCTCTGAACACCAAAAACTGCAAGGACTGATCATTAATGGAGAAAGGGAGAGAGATTTATGATTTGTTACGATAATCTAACTGTAAATAACAAAGGATTATTTTTTGTGAAATTACTTGTTCACCTTTAGTCAAGTTTTGGCAGTACTTTGCTGCTTTCCTTCCTGCTAGTAAAAATTATGCATACTCTGTGCAGTGGGAAATATTTTCTGCAAGACTTAGGCTCTGTTTAGACAAATAGTGACAAACAGACAATTATTTGATGATAATTGACATTTTAATTTCCAGTTCCTTCAGTATGCCCCACTAGCCAAGTTCCCATTCAGCTATCACAGCCCTCAGTAAAACTCGGGACTAATTTTAGCATTTATTGGAATGAGCTACTAGAAAGAAAAGGTCAAAATGTGTACTCGCAGAAAAGCAGCATCAATTTCCATCAAGTAGAATGAATCACAGCAGCAACATCTGTTTAAAATGGGGAATTTCGTATACACTTGCAATGTAAAATATTCCCTTTTCCCAAAACATATTTGAAAAGTGGTTCACTATCCAGGGAGGAGAGGAGACACAGCACCTGTACTGTCTGTGCTGCTGATATTACAGACAGCATTCCTTGCCAACATGAGACACTTACCTTTTAACAGAAAAAGAGTCAAAAGGTTTTCTCAGCAGTACTTCCTGGCCCTGCCCCAACAGGAAAACAAGCTGTTCCATTTCAAGTCTCTGAAGGCAGATGAGAATGCCTACTCATCCTATTGAAATTTTATCCTTTTTGCCCTTCCTATTCGTTAAAAAAAAAAATCCATCCTGCAGTTCTAAGAGATGCCCAGAATTAGGAAAAATGGCTTTCAGTATTTATTTACACATGCTGCTACCCTGATAAACACCATTTAAAAGGCATGGAGGTGGAGTATTGCAAATTACCTGCTTCTCTTTCGCTTCTGAAATATGACCCAAGATGACCTTTTCACCTTTTAAACAATATCTAATATCTAGTGCAAAAGACTGATGTTATATATATACATACACATATATATACACATACAAATACACATATGGTAGGCGCGGGGTTTTTTCTGTTATAAAAGCACTAAAACCATTTAAATATATAATCAAGAGCTTAATTATTTAAGCTCACAGCATATTTCCATTTTAAAAAACTAAGCAGTAGTTAAGAGGAAACTGATGAAATAGGAGAAAGAATTCAAAAAGCAAATCATTCTCATGAAGGTGAAGAACAAAAGCAGACCAGCATTGTGGCAAGCCCTGAATATACCACAAGACAAGCCCTAGAAGGTAAAGAGAAAGGATACCATTTCCATCATTTTTATCAACCAAGTATCCCATCTCCCTCTGTTAGGTTTTATTTTAAGGCCCAATAGTGTCAAAGGACATGGCAAGGGGACAGTATCTCCCCTGTCAAACTAAAGACACTCCTCTGGCACAAGTTCAGTTACCCTCAGGAAGACCACACTGTCATATCATCCATGTTTATCTAAGGAAAAAGTGATAGAGGTTTTCTGTATGGCGCACCTCTTCAGAGCATGAGAGAGAATTTCTCTTTGAAAGGAGTGCCCTTTTACTGTTAAAAGTCTGATAAAGCATTTCTTCCCATGTAAGGATTTTCTTAGTAAGGAAGTGACAGCTGTAAGCTACAGCCTCACATTAAATACTTGCTGGCTTGTCACAGAGAAGCTCCTTGAAAAGCCTAGCGTTGAAGGAAGAGCTGTCCAGAGAAGAATCTTTTCTGGCAGAAGACATGTGGGACAGGAGAAAAGACACAGCAGTAATAAAACCCGTAAAACGAAAACAAAAGAGTTTAAAATGGTCATGTAATTATTAAAAGCAAAGACCCAGTTCTCTAAAATGAATGATAGCCTGGCCATTGACAAATGAGAAGTGAGAAATTAATCTAAAACATGCTTCATGTCAAGATGCAGACATATTTTCTTTCAGGTTTGGGATGTTTGATTCAAATAAAAACAGAAAATATTTCTCCACAAGGAATGAAAAATGTCTTAACTACATAAGCTTACAAACTTGAAAATGAACCAAAAGGAAAAAAGTGAGACAAAAAAATAAAAATAAAGGATTTTGAAGAATTTCCAAAATTGTGAGGTTCTTTCACAAACAGCCCAAAGAACATTCTGTAGGTCAGAGCACCAAATGTTTCAAAATTTCCTATTTATCCTTTGGCAGCAGAACTAACTAAATCTTCACACAGGGAACAATGAGGAAAATTTTCGACATCTTTACTCTGACTGTCACATGGTCCACACATTAACAAGAAAAGCAAAAGTTGGCAAAAGCAGGTGAAATTATAAGCTTCAGATTTGTACTAGCTAAGCTGTCTAATTTGGGAATAGTAAAGAATACCTCACAGGTGAAAAAAAAGGGCCGTGTGTTTAATTTTTTCTGTAGAAATGATAAAGAGGCAGTTAACTACTTATACCCCACCCGAATCTTCTGAAGCTTCAAACTAAGAAAGTTGATTTGGAAGAATAAATATTCATTTCAAGAGGTATGGAAAGATCAACTCTGTTTTCAAAAGCATTTTAAAACCATTTTAAATTGATACATTATGAATGTAATAGAAGACATATATAAGAAGTTGTTGTTCCCCACCACCACCACTACCTTAAGAAATACATTAGAAATCCTTGGATTATATCACATTTTCTAATTAAAAAATAATTTTTCTTTCTTTTTCCTCTTTCAAATGCTCCCAAAGGGTAGTTACTATGTGATTCACAGAGACGTGATTCAAAGTTTATCTCATGGGCTATGTCTTAACATTCAACTGAAAGGAAAACAACATTTGGTTTACATCAAATCCAAACTTCTCAAGTTACGCAGGACTTCTCAAACTAGTCCTGAAATGTGTTGTCCTTGATACAATATCACTGTATTTTCCTATACAGTATCAACAGAATACTTTTTTGGAGAAAGAAAAAGGCTTTAGAGGAATTCTTAAATATCCCAATGATACTTTTATTATTATTTTAAACAGACTTGTACACCACACAAAGCTTAAGAGCATGATTATAAAAAACAATCACTATCCCCCTTTATGTTTTTTAAATCACAGAAGAGTTTAAGAGCTGAGCAACTTACACAGAGGTGATAGCACTTAGACTTCTCTGAGGTCTTGACAATACTACATAACTCATAAATCTAAATCTCAAAGTAGAGAATCACAAAAGTCACCAGGCACAGAGGCCCTAATAAAGTATCCCCTTTTATCTTTCCAGAGTGCCTTTTTTTAATCACATTATTTGACAGACTCACATTTACAGGTCTGAGCTACCCAACCTCTTCAGTCCATTCTGTGCTTCTCACAACACACAGAGCAACCACAGAGGCCCTTTTTCCCAAAACAAAGTCAGACCATCAGGGAAAGTCTATCAGACTGTGTAAGTATCAACATCTATATGTAAACAGAAGTAATTAGGTCTTCAGTAAAGGCAGTTTCTTCCTTCAGAATAATAACAAACAGCTTTTGTGAGAAATGTAAAGAGCCAATATACTCAACAAAATACCCCTGTGTAAGCCCTTCAGAGATAAACTGCAACATTAATGCCTGCTACAACAGTATTTATATATAATCAATTGGCTCCATGAAAAGAAAATACGTGTTTTATTGCAAACAGTAGACTTCAGACAAACAAGTATTTAGAAGTCCAGTTTGTTATGATTTTATTTAAACAAAACATGAGTTTAATGTTTTCATGCAACATTTGCACTTAAGTCTTAAATAATCATGACAAACAGAAGTAGTTAAAGAATGCACTAATTACAGACCTTGGTGAATATACAAAAAAACCTCAGTATTATAGGTTATACAAAGTAAAGAACATCTTGAATACTTCCCCAAAATACTGCAGCAGCTGAGACACAGTGATATGCCTTACAAGGGCATAGGAATGTAATTTAGAAATCACATGAGACCTACCCCTTTCCTTTAATTTTACAAACAAGACAAAAGCAACATTCAACTCCACACACTGATTTTTCAGATTATACCTATGCAGTACCTTTAGTTTTATCCAAATAGTAAAAGTTAGACACGTTTATTAGTAAACAATTATGCGGTAAATCTCTATTACATTTCTTCCTTGGAATTACCTGGAGTAGTCATGTTATTTAAAAGTAGGCAGGTTTGGTACTTTTATACTGATGTCACCGATATTAATATTTCTTGGGATCTCTGGCAGATTCATATTCTTTACAGCTGAAACAGCCCGGGCTGGAGCTCCTGCTAAACCAGCCTGTATATAAAGTGAGGAAAAATGCAAGTCAGGCAAGTTGGTCACAAGAAGATTCACTAGCAATATAAGCAGACAACTAACTTTTTAAGTAATTCCATGGTAACACAGTTAGAAAGACCAGATGGTAATTGTGTTTGGAATGAAATGGGTTATTTGGAAATATTAAACCAGAAAGAGAAAACAGTTCACATATTCCTTTTTATATGGTAAAACATGTAATGTCAACTTGATGGAAACGTATGAAGGGGAGGAATAGGAGGCTTATCAAAGCACAGTGTAATCTGCATGTTCTAGAACAGACAATCTTGATGTTGGATGTCCAGTGTGCTGCCTGCCTCCTACCTACTCTAAAAGTTCATGTTTCACTGTTGACTAACACTGGTTACGGGTTCAGAATATGTGACCTCAAAGTAACAAAGTGCTGAATGTCAGTTGAATCAATGACTATATATATATATACACACACACAAGACACACACGTACATATATATATGTATAAGGTATTTCAAAGTGGCTTAGTCAAAGATGAAAAGGATAAACATCTTGCATTTGTGGGTGATAAAAGGTATGGTGACAGATGATTTCTGCAAACCAACTACAATGATCTGCTATCCCACAGTATCTAGTTATACACTAACATCTGGATCTGCAGATCCCAGGCACGCCTGAACATTACATAGCAACCTGGTTATGCCTGATTATGAAACTACTAAATTAAACAGTACCTATTTCTTATTAAACCCTCTACCGTATGTAGTCTATCTTCATGCAAAACTAGAGCCTTTCATGTATAAACATGAAAGTTTTACAATATAGAATTACTGATTTCCACTCAGTTCTCCTAGATGAAGTCACTGCCAGGTTTGCATACTAGAGTATCTTATGAAATGATAACAATTGATAGCTCAAAGGCCTTAAGACATAACGACAATTATCTTTCCTTATTGTTTCTGGAGAACACATCTCCAAATCCTTGGTTTTTATTCTTAAAGATATTTTAAGGACTACTAGAAAAAGGTCAATAAGTGTTACTGTATTTGATGAGAAAAAAGAAAATGTTTCCCCTACCGGTTTAGATTCTCTATGTGCAGTTATAATTAGCTGTGTGGGTTTACTTCAGTCTTGCCACAAAAGTGTATTAATTTTCTTGCAAGAAAAAAAAAAACCATGGAAGATTTTAAAACCTAAGCTCTTATTTGCAGAAAAAGATAACATATTCCAAATTATGTGCATATGTAGAAAGAATTAACTTTTATTTTGATATTTTAAAAGTAGGATTAAAAATATTCAAAAATAATAAAAACCACAATGCAATTTATAGAACTACTGCATTTTTTGAGCGTGACATCTTGCAGGTCCAGTGAAAAAGGACAATCTACAAGAAACAAAGTAACATGCTAGGAACTGTTAAAAAAACAAAACAAAACAAAACAAAACAAACCTAAACTTGTATTAATGGAAGGATTTTCATTTTAAGTTTGTCAAAAACTAAAGAAACAAGTATATTTGCAGAAAAAATAATTCTGAACAAGAAATACAGCCAACAAGAAGAAAAACTTAAGACAAGGTTGTGTAATATTTGATTATTGAAAAGTGTTGGTAGGTGGCTACTGCTCAAAGTATAACCTTATTTGATTCTTGATTTTCACTGAAATTCATTGCAGTTATGTGGTAAAAGTACTGAGGAGTACACGTGACCTCCACAGTGTCCACCTAGACTACTCCTCAGGAGACAGACATCCCATATGCTTCGCAGATAACAACTCTACTTTTTGAAGGCTGTCCAAAGATGTATTTTCTCCCTTTTACTGCTCTCTTATGAGAAATAAATGTAAGGTCCAGTTAATGTAAGATTTCCACTTATAATCCTCCCTACTCTTCTTTCTTCTCCCTTTAAAAACATAATCCATAGTCAAAATAAAACCGATTAAATTTCTGATTTTGAACTAAACCTTTTATATCATGAGGAAAGGCTAAAGCATCACAAATTCCTATATCGTAGTCACAGGAGGATTCCCAGTATCAAGAACAGAGACCAGAAAGTCATGAGTCATCTATTAACAACATCTTCCCTGCCAAACACTCCTCTATGACACACGCCAAAGTTGGGAAAAGCACGTGGGTGTAGCAGAGAAAGCTCAGGAAACTTAAATCTCTAATGTAATCAAATACTCTCACTTTGCCCTGACAGAATCCAAGTTCTCAGAAGACCAGACTAAGCTAAACTAAAAAGGTGCAAAAAAGTATTTTCAAAGTCTCTTTTTCCTTGGTTTCCCCTGTCATCATCAAGTTGATCAGGTCCATCACTTCAGAGGCTCTTTCAATTATAGTATCTTCATGAAGGGGAAAATCTGGACCTAAAAGTAATAGTATTAAGAAATACAAGTATTCAAAATCTGTATCCCTGAACCTGCCATATCTTACTGGGGCAATATTAGACTTTGCAATTTCTTGCTATTTATTAAAAAACAGTGGAGAAGGCATGAAGCTGCTCAACACTGTCCTTCTATATTTGAGAACTTGGAAATACTAATTTCAAATCAAGATGGAACTAGCAGTCATGTTTCATTACATAAAACAATAAATGCTTTTAATCTTTTAAATTCTATATTCATTAACTGGAGAAAAGTTATTTAAGCAAAATCAAAAGTGGAGCAATGTAAACTGTTTTCCATAGAGAAAATGAAAATACTAATAAAAAGCAATGAATTATACAATATATAACTGAAACAATGGGAAATCAGAAAAATATTTCAAGTGATGGACATGGTCCACACAAACAGGCATGGCTGGCAACTCGAAAGAGAGATGCCTTCTGGGTGACTAGGATGCAGATTCCTTATTTAATGAAATTTATTCCTAATTTAATGAAAGTTATTTATTCTTAATGGACAAATAACAGTTTCAGTATAACTGGTCATCATTTTTACCTACCTGCAGCTATCCTCTTTATACAGACTTACAGTCCCTGCATCCCGCCCCAATGGCATAGGATACAATGGAGACACAATTGAGAATTATTTAAAATACCACAATTGACATGACCATTGCCCTTCCACCCCCCTATACAGTCACAACTTCCAACAGTCATGTTTCATGAGGACCATTCTGGAACAGGATCAGCAAAGATCCCTGACAAAACTGCTACAAGTGTCCAATTACCTCTTTTTTTGACAGCGAGATTGTCTTTCACTATCATATGCTGGAGTAAAGATTTTCAAACCATTACATTCTCTTCTCTTGTATTTCTCTGTATTAGGTTAGTTTGTAGAACAGTGTATATATAATATGCACAGCAGAGTTCTACTTAGCACAATCAATATCAACCCTGTCAAATACAATACAGTATTTCTAAGAGAGAGCAAACAGTTCATAAAAAATGTCTAATTGATAAAATGACTGAAAAGTACTTGGACTCTCAAGCTGGATAACTAATAGAACTCAAATGCTACCATATCTGAACTCTTCAGCACTCCTTTTAAGCCTAACAGTGAACTAGTATGCAGTCCTTCAATTTATTTATTATTTCTTTTACATGAAATGAACTGTATTTACAAACACAAGTGTACTACAGGAGGTACTTCCAGAGCTGTGTGCCTTTTAGGAGTTTTCTAGAGGTACCTGATTAAAAGAGCCATCACCATTAATTCTGAACTCGACAAGCTTCAACTGTCTTTTTTTATCACATAATTCAGCAGGTAAGTTGGTGAGGGGCAAAAAAAAAAAAAAATCTGTTTCACTTGAATAAAACCAAAACACGTAGCAAGCTTTAAACGTGCAGTGAATGATGAATTGTCTGTCACAATGAGCAAATGACTGAAGCAAGTGAAAATGAAACTTAAGACATATTAATGAAATTTCAAAAATATAATACAAATTGCATACAGCTGGTTTTACAATAAGCCAATACATCACATTTTTGCTGCAGCTGCTTTGTAGTCTCAATTTAATTTGTTAGTGAAGGTTGTGCTTTTATGTGGAAATGGTGCATATTAAAATATTAAGTTCCATTATTGCAAAAAACTCTTGTAAACATGTTCTTACACTTTTAGAGAGAAAAAGCAGTAGCATATATGGAATAAAAAGATGCCATTTTATAGATTGAAACAGACATATTTAATAACAGAACTTTTACTCTACTGGTCCTAGATTATCAAGTGAGAAATATGACCTGTCATTAATTTACTTATTTTATTGTTAATCGCTATAGGAATCAATTTTCTTCGTTCTTATCATCACCCTTTCTCATAATCTCCCACAGATAACTTCATATAAAAGTGATCCCAGCAATCTTGTTTTACTCTTTAAAAAGAAATTCAGGTCATTTGGGAAAAGTACTGCATATCACAAACACTGTTAATATGTACATACAAATTAAAAAAATATTCAAACTGTCATCCCAAATAACTCTACACAAAGCCAGCTATCACTAAAATAAGTATATAAAAATATACAGCCTACTGGAAAACAAAATAATGAAGGCTAACACTTTGCAAAACAAGCCACCCTCTTCCAGATATTTTGGAGGTACCAGGGACCTCTCTGCTAATGATGTTTCAGAGCAATGCTTCTTTTCAGAACAAGTATGACTTCAGGGCAGCAGGGTTATGAAATCATGAAAGGATGTAATACATAATATAAAGGAATGATCATGTCCCCTGCTTATGAGGTTAAATAAATGAACATAATTAGAGAAAAACCAAAATGAAGTCTGCAAGTATATCAAAATGAGGCCAAACAGATAAGAAGACTTAAGACATACTCTTAGAAATTTTAAGCACTTGAATCACAAAAAGAGTAATGGATGGGAATGATTAATTATTTCTTTGTTTGTTTTTCATTGCCAGACCCAAAAATAAAACCAGAATATGCGTGAGCAAAACATAGAAAACGAAAAGTAGCTTTGCACAAAGAAAAACAAAACCAAAAAAGAAACCAAACCAAATCCTGAAATCAAGCTCCCTAGTGTTACCGATGAAATACAGACTATATGTTAGAAGTGTTGATGTATTAGGCAGAGGTAGGTCATGTGCTTGATTTTCTTCATGTGCTGTAGCATACTTCAAAATTAAAATGTTGCACACTACCAAAACTACTTTTAGCTAATGCTTTTACAACTCAGTACCACTAAATCCAATTACAGAATTATTTTTTGTTTAATTTTAAAGATATTACAGTACTTTACCCTAAAAAGATCATATTAAAAAGTAAAGAGGAAAGCTATTCATAAATTACATAACCTTCATCTGCAGTTTGAATAGACATATAATTAAAATGACTGGAAATTAATTTTGAAGTACTGTCATTAACACTGACTCTCAAACTGTTGAGCTGAACTCAATGTTTTAAACAACAAATGACAGGTGACAATGACCATAAACTGAACTTCAAACATACATTTTCCTCCTTTTTCTGTTCCTTGTTAATATTCATGTTCAGTGACTGCAGTTACCAAGACATCTTGGAGCAAAATCCAGTGATTCAGATTATAACAGCAAATGTACATCTGAAGTTGAGTACATGCTGACAGCTCTTCTCATTTTATGTCTGATATACTTGAGGTTGGATAATCAACTTTGGTATTTCTACATCATCTTTACAAATTGCACTGACAATTTTTATTCTCTAGGTATAAAACTGTTGGGTTTGTTGGTTTTGGGGAGGTGAGGTTAATGTTTCCTTCACCTGATGCTTATTCTGAAACTTCTCTTTGCAAGCAGGTAAAAGTTTCTTGTTTTTACTTGGAAATACTAAACTCTTAAGCAAAAGAGTTAACATTATTTATTTTAGATTATCAGGGACAAGATTGTCCCAATGACAAAGATATGTCATTGCATCATAATTTTGTTATCTGTGTGTTCAGTTTTTATTGAGATTAATTTTTCAGGGTTTTTGGTTAATATTCACACAAGTTCATACTCCTTTTTTTCTTAAACAATGATACAAAGAAAAGTTAAATTCTAAAATGCAGGAAGAGAAACAAAATAAAAAATATGATGTCAATGGAAAGCTAGTAAAGTACACTATAGCCAATAAAAAGATGAGGGAACTACAAGAAACTAGCACAAAAAGTAGGCTACAAGGACTAGTATGGGTATTTTTACACATAATTTTTGAGTCTGGCCTACATAATTTATTGCCTTTGACATCATTTTGCTTTCCCTTTTTGTTAAAAGTACATTTTTTCTAAAAGTCAGCAATACCTTTGTCTACCTGTCCTGTCTGGGAGACTGAAAGATAAAGGTCTGTAAGAGAGAAGAATGGAAAGAGCTAGAAAAGATCAGGAGGTTCGGAAAAAATGAGGCCCAACTTAAAAGTCTAAATCACACGCAGTTGAATACTCCAAACAGAGAAGAGGTAGCCCAGGTTTACCTACAATACTTCCAGAGGCTCTGAATAAAATCCCAATTACCCCTCTCCCAAAAAATTCCCTCCCTTTACACAACAATCCTTTGGTTCCAGAAGGATTGACCAGAAACCCATTCAAAGACAAACACTAAACTGAAAGGTAGGGAAATGCATTTAAGACAACATTTCTCAGGGTAGAAATAGTTTCCTTTGTAGCCCATCCAAGCAATATAAGAGCTGAATCACAAATCAAAGCTAGGGACTCCCTTACAGTGGTTTAAATAATTAATCTCTGTTGAAAACATTAACAAATTCTTTGAGCTGATAACTTTGCTCAAACACATGTGAATTTATTAAATACATTAGGTCTTCTTCACTAAATTCTACCTCAAAGCCTGATTAGAAATCTAATGCGTAACTAAACAAATACCTAATGTCAAATGCCTAAATTTTGTATATTGCTGGAAGTCAGGTGGGCACAATAAAACCCAAAGTATTTCTTAAAATCCAACTCAGTTACAACTTTATTAGTTTCATTACTTCAGCTATAAAAGAAAAGGCAATTTACCCTTAAAGTAGCTGCTTTATGAATGCAAGAACTATGATGGAGGTCTAAAAGCCAAAGAGACTAAAGCAACAGTTCTGTGGCGCAGGAGGCAGTCCTATGAACTACAGACTACATCAATAATTTCTAAATTTTAAAAATAGGCTACTTTTTTAAATTAAAGAAAACTAAGAAGATCCACTAGTTTTGATTTCTTAGTGACCAGCATTCAAAATTTGTTAAGTTATTAATGAGTTTGATTTACATAGATTTACTTGTATTTTGAAAGTATGTGTTCAGGAAAGACATACTGGAACTATATTGATCAAAAAGACAAAAGGAAAAGAAATAGCAATCAGGAAATTTCTGTGGATACACATGAAACAAATGATTACCGATCTGAGGAAATAGTTACCAGGTATTGTGATGTATCTCAGCATTAAAGTAACTGTTAAATTTGAAAAGAAACAGTCACTGAACTAAGAAACAAAAATTATTTGTTGTGAGAAGCCTGTGAATTGTTCTACTCCATCCCAGTCACCAAGTGTTTTAATTTATCACTGCTACTTCTTTACCTTCTATAATTCATTTCTGAGTGTGAAAAAACAAGTTGCTATTTGCTTTGTATACAGTCCAAGTTGAACATGGTTTATTTATATCATCTACCACCTATTTTTATACTAAATGTATCTTAAAAGAAATAATGTCTTACTGATGAATAATAGTAAACAGCCAAGTATTGCAGCTGGCTGCACTGAACTGATGTGTTTCAGATGACCAGTCAGAGATTGGGTTACGGTTGATTTGGTAACAGAATTCACATAATTAAGTGCTTTCAGGTAAAACCAATATGTACATAATACATGGTAGGGCATAGCTGCTCAGTGAGTTCAGGTTTTGGGAACACTATGCTACTTTTCCAACAAATAAAAAAAAAAGGTACACAGAAGTTATTCAAATATAGTAAAAATTTATGAGAATAACTCCAAATTTGAGAAAAATATTAAAATGAACACCTTGGACATCTTCAAAAACCTACAATGAAGTCTTTCCAGATGCATACTGCTAGGTGCTGTATCGTATCATATCATACCGAGCTTTTTCTTGGTTTTGGCATATTGTTGTCCTGCTCTTGGATAGAATTTGGAAGTTGTGCAAAATAGACAATTAATTGCATGAAGAAAACGTGGGGTGGTGCATTGCGAGACTGCAAAATTAGGAGAACAGTATGCCCTGTACCAGTAAAAAAGCTGAAGAATTCATTTCTTTGCTGTATTTCAGTTAAAACTAGAGAGTTCTTTGGGTCATCTCCTAAAATGTCATTTAGTTCATATTTATGCCACCTGAAAGATTTCAGTCTACTGAGCTGACTTCAACTTTAGGAACAGTCTCCAATTCAAGGAAAGGTTTGTTGAGAAATTTTAATATTATGCTTTGAAAATCTGATGATGTGTTCTTCAGTGGAATCACTCTCAGCAATAAGAATCAAACACAGACTAAGATGTACTAGCAGTATTTTGGCTTACAAGGCACGTTTGGTGACGTTAAAGGAAAAATAATATTCCGTGTCATAGCTAAAGTGATTCTAAAATCCATTCTTAGTCTGTGTCTTTCCTAAACACAAGTTCAACAATTGTTGAATTGAAAAGGGATTCCCACAACTTACATGAGCTCCCTCGCTCAGACCATTATGTGCATATAGGAAGTACAATTTTCTCATCTACTGAAGACCAAAGGTTCAGACTGCCAAAACTGCAGAATGCATATTTACTTAAAAAGGGTGTAAAACTGGGTTTTAAATTTTATCTAGTCCATTTCAGCCTGATTTACTTTTTTATGTTGCAGTATTACTGCTGCTATTTACTTTTGGTGCTCAAAACATACTAGCAGACAGTAGTCTTTGTAGACACTTTGTAGACCTTGCTTCTCTACCTAATTTTATTTTGCTAGAGTCAGTAATCCAGCACAGTATACATGCTGGAAATAAGGGGTTTCTGCAAGAGAACTACAGAAGTATCTCAATAGCAATAGCACACAATGCTACTAGATACAAATAGCAAAAACTAATCAGCAGTGAGCCTAAGCAATTACTATTTATGATGAAAGGTACAATATCCTCAGATATTCTGTAAATTTCTGGCATTATAAGCACGCAGTTTATACTACGTAGTTTGCTAGTGAAGGACAAACAGCATTATATAGCATGCACTTACTACAACCACGTTTACAGTTTAGAAACTACACAGTGCATCACTCTTACCTCAGATTTCTCCAGTTTATTTTGAGCATCAATCTGAGTGACAATTTCATTCATGTTGGTCTCCAAAACCATTCCACCCATGACCATTTCGGCCAATATATTATGGACCTAAAAGAGATCAAAAGAGAATTTAAAAATGCAAGACGTCCTACATACAATCTGAACAGATGTTATCCAGATTCCTCAATACAGGAAAACATATATTCTGTAAATCACTTATTTAATGTTAGTAATTAATTTAAAACCATTTGGGAACAAAGCTCATAAACTAATTTTCCTTTCTCCGGTACCTTCTTTGCTCATATCTCTGTTATGAACTCATCTTCTACACCACTTCACTTATCAATGCTCAAGGAAAATTTCACATTCCTCTTTCTTTCAGTTCCTGTTCTCTATGCAACGATTATGGACATCAGTTCTAATCAGCATCAACAGCAGTAATACTGCTAGGGAGCAGGTTCTATGAGATTAACTAAATTGCTCACAAATACAGGCGTAAAAACCACTTCAGGCTACACCTGCAAAGGAAGAGAGACGATGCTCATCCACCATGGGTACCAAGACTGGAAGCAGAATTGATGTTCCTGAGCTACATCATAAATATGGAGACTTCAGCATCTAGGACTAGGACTTACAGTTAGAACTTGAACTGAAGGACCACATAAGCCAGCTGAGGACATTAGTGAAATGGCTATGTTCAAACATGGGAAATATTATAAAATATATACACAAAAAAGGCATTGTTTTTTTCCTTAACCAAACAATAACCACTAATGGCATTTAGAAGAGAACACATCTCTACCACTCATGATGGTCATAAAGTTTGGTACAAGGTCTCTACAGTAAGTACACATTATGCATGACGGTTCAGAGAACAACTCTGTGATGTAACCTGTCTGGTGAATTTTGTACCAGAATGTGAAGGCAGACACAAACTCAAGAACCATCCAAGCTTAAGCAATAAGAACTGGATCATATGGCTTTCAGACGTCCCTTTCAGGGTAAACTATTCCACGATTCTAAGAATTAAAATCCTGAACTGAAAAGAGGCTTCTTGAGCACCTAGACCACAGACAACAAAAGTAAGGTTGCAGCCCAACTGCAACAACAGATCAAGGCAACCACTGCTTGACAACCAAGAGAAAGAATTGGATTTACATGCTCAAATAAGCATCTCACCAAGGCATCAGTTTCCCTTGGTGTAAACTCTCAAAGAAGTCTGCAACATGCCAGCAAGCTACAGATTAGGAAAGAACTGATATGGAAGCACTGTCCGCAGATAAAAAAGAGGTACTAGGCAAACTTCAGGCTTCCAGCCAGCTGTAGCACTGATGCCATAACTATACAAAACTGCAGCAGACTGCTGTCAACATCCAGCCCTCAGAAGTTATTGACATTGTCCTGATTATGATGGATGATCCATCCTTATTATGATGGATGCAGTGAAGAAGGAGAATGAATACAATTCTAAATACAGCTTCTCACAAATACATTTGCCTATAACTGAGCCTGCATATGCAGATTTACAAATACTACATGAAAATAACAGCAGGAATATTTTTTTTCCTGAAGCACACTCTTCCACAGGAAATCTTAGTATTTCTCTATCAGATACCTTCCTTAATCTTCTTAGTCATAAAGAAACATTAGTGCCTAGCAGTTCTTCTGAAATTTCACATTCAGTCTTTCATATTACAGAAGATGTATACTGTAACATTTGCCTTTCCATCATCCAAGTTGCTTTAAAAAATGAAAATTGAAATTTCGAATTATGCTTTGAAATCATGCACCAAATTTGGTGGCCTTCTGTGGCGGGATTACAGAGGCTGTGATGAAGAAAGAGTGATTGACCTCATCTACCTGGACTTGTGCAAAGCATTTGACATTGCCCCACACAACAACCTTGTCTCTAAACCAGAGAGACACAGATTTGACATCTGGACCACTTGATGGATAGGGATATAACCGGAAGGTCACACTCAGAGAGTTGCAGCAGCTCCATGTCCAAGCGGATACCATTGATGAGAGATTTCCTGAGGGAACTCTGGGACTGGTGCTGCTAAATATCTTTGTCAGTGACATGGGCAGTGGGATGGAGTGCACCCTCAGCAAGTTCACTGATGACACCAGGCTGTGTGGTGCAATCAACATGCTAGAGGGAAGGAATGACACTGGAGGGACCTGGACAGGCCTGAGAGGTGGGTTTGAGTGAACCTCATGAAATTCAACAAGGCCAACCCTGCACCTGGGTCTCAGCAGTCCTGAGCAGAAGTAGAGTCTGGGCAGAGAATGGATCAAGAACAGCCCTGGGGACAAGGACTTGGGAGTGTTGGTGGATGAGATGCTGGACACGAGCCAGCAATGTGCATTTGCAGCCCAGAAAATCAACCCCATCCTGGGCCTTGTCAAAAGCAGCATGGCTAGCAGGTCAAGGGAGTTGATTCTACTCTCTACTCTGTTCTTGTGAGACCCCAGCTGAATACTGCATTCAGCTCTGGGGTCCTCAGGACAAGAAGGATGAAGACCTGTTGGAACAAGTCAAGAAGAGTCACAATGACAATCAGAGGGTTGGAAGACCTCTGCTAAGAGGAAAGGCTGACAGTTGTTTAGTCTGGAGAAGAGAACGCTCTAGGGAGAGCTTACTGCACACTTCCAGTAGCTAGAGGAGTCCCACAAAAAAGCTGGAGAGAGACTTTTCACAGAACATACAGTAATAGGACAAGGGGGAATGGCTTTTAGCCAAGAGAAAATTCTTTACTGTGAGGATGGTAATGCAGCGGCACAGGTTGCCCAGAGAAGTTGTGGGTGCCTCAGCCCTGGAAGTATTCAGATTTGTGTGTGCAGATTTGAGCAACTTGGCCTATGGGAAGGTGTCTCTGTCCGTGGCAGGGGGGTTGGAACTATTGGATCTCTAAGGTCCGTTCCAACCTAAACCATTCTATGATTCTATGATTAGGCATACTTAAAAAATTTTATTCTAGTTTATTATCTATTTTCAGTAATTCACCACAGGAACTTAGCAGTACTACTTAAACAGATACAAATTCTTTGCTTCCAAGTATCTCCAACTTAAGGGTTTCAGAAACACAGACTGCTTGCTGCTTCTTGGTATAGTATTGCATTTTATAGCTGCAGTTAGAATTTTTTCCTTTGGGTAACATATCCAATTACCTTTGAACCTATTTAAAATATCCTTGGTATCTATGATAAAATGCAACAGTGACATTCTATAATTTAGTTATCAAACACAAAAAACCACTTTCTTTGTTTCAAACTTTCTGAGATTTTATCTGATATCCCACTGCTCTTCATTTCTAACACACGGTGGTTAATTTTCTTTAGGGTTTTTCTGGCTCTCCAACACATTTTTTTATACATACTTCTTGCTTCTCTGCCTCCAATATCTTGAATATTTAACTTCTTCTTCCATGCAAACTCTTCCATACTTTGGATCACACCTTTTCTGGTTTTCCCACTTTTAGTATCCAATATTGACAACCAACACACAATATTTAAAAATGTTTAAAGCAGGGATTGTTTTAAAGAAGCTTAACCATTTTCTTTGTATTGCCCAATTTTTCTTTCGAAGGGAAAAGAATGTTTTCTAAATAACAGTGTATAATTAATTTTATTTGTTTATCTGTATACCACAGCTATGACCAATAATGTTCTGTAACTATTGTAATCTCTTGACTCCCTTCTCTTAAATACACAAGTTTGTCCATATATGAGCAGCAGCAGGACAAAAATTTTTAATATTAACTGGGTTTTTTTTTCATTGCAAATATATAATTAGCAAATACACATTACTTTCTCTTATTGAAAAAAATTTACTGATTATTTTCCTAAAGAAATAAAAAAATCTGAACTAAAAAAGCATTAAGTGACAATGAAGTGCAAAATACACTTCAACAGTGTATTCCAAACAATGTTTAAGTGAAAGACTGAAGGCACAGGGAACAGACCTTATATTACAAAAGAGATCTGACAGTTGAGAACATAATCTTTTCAAAATCTGAAACTGCTCTTTTGTAATAACAATTTTGAGGTGTTTTTACAAAAATCAAGAGAGCTTCCTACTTATGTTCCATATATTCTCTAAAACCATAAACACATATTTTAGCAAACAGGGAGAAGGAATGCATCAAGAAAAAACTCTCTCAGGAAAATTTGGCAAACACATTTTCTTGTCTTCAAGCAATTTGATTCACTAGGTTCACTGTTCTGGTCAGATAATAAACTCTTGGAAGAGATCATGATACTCCCAGGGATATTTCAATAGATGCCAAAAATTTGTGGAAAAATAAAAGTATTTCCTTACATCCCTAACTGAATGTATTCTATTATTTCAGTTGTAAAATATTCTTATGATAGCTTTCTATGATGCCTTTCCCATCAGAATAAGTTAAACTCCTGGACTCAGTGAAGAAATCAGGACTAAAATAAATCTCCTCCTCCTCTTCTGGCAAATGCCTGTCTCCAGCCATAGGCAAGTTTGTTTCCTTGTAATACAGATGATCTTTAGAGATAATCCAAATTGTTTCTGTGTACAAACTACACTCCCCAACACCCCAAATCCTCCTCTGCTCTAGCACATTAGAAACACTATCTCATTCCTACCTATATTCCACTCTCCAAATGAATTTCTAGTACTATACCAATATTTCTTGCATAAGCAACTCTCTTGGCCCCAGTTTACCATAAGCCATCACTGGGTCCTGTACAATGATAAAGGTCTGATGAAGGTAAATGTTTCCTTATAGAAATACCAAATAAAATGCTACTAGAGAGGTAACAGCTGTTGAGATTACATAGTTTAACTGTTTCACATGCCACATCATTTTCTTAAAGGAAAGGCATTCCTTGGTGCTCTAGCAAGAGAACTGCAAGAAAGCCACCTTCCACAGCTCCATCAAGAACAGAAAACACAGAAAAATTCTTATCCAAATCATTTAGCCAATCCCCACTTTTCCTGACACCAGATCACTGAAAACACAAAGATCTGAAAGGTTTCACTCCCAAAAGCTACCACATTACTCCACTACAGCTAAGATTCTGCCTAGACCAAACATCCAGCAGCATTTGCTGTTTCTCTGTTTTGCACACTTGCAATACATTAACACCAGGTCACAAATATCTGATGAGACAAAGTTAATGTGTTGTAACTCTGAAGGTTCAATGCATTTTGCTTCTTGACTGCTTCAGCAGTTTAAAGAAAATTTAATGCTATAATTTCATTCTCACACATACGTCTTCCTGTTTTGTTCTTAAACCTACAATAATACTGATGAACTTAAACTGGAGAAAAAAAGAACAGACATGACATCAGATTAGTAACAACTGCCACTGTACAGATGGTAGCAGCCTTGCCTTACAACAGATGTTCAGCTCTCTTTATTTTTCACTGTATTCAGTACAGTATTCTTTTGTTGATCTATGATCAAGTTAAAAATCACTGCCCTGGTTAATGTGATGCTCAAAATTTTTTCAGCTCAAGGTTTCACTGATCTTTTGTTGTGGAATTGAATTACTTTGACTAAAATATCTAACTACTATTTAGGGTTCGCATTTTTCTCAGAGTTTGAAAATTCTAGTCTAACCATTTAATAGGATTCTCAGGCAGATTTTTAGTAAATCAAATTTTTAGTAAAATGAAACCATTAAAATTATTTGACAAATAATTTTCAAGAAGAAAATATCTCACACCCAATAGAAAGTAAAATATACTTCAAGAAATTTAAAATTTTGAAGCACCTAAGTTCTCTATATTTTATTAGAAATATGTTTCTTCTCTAAATTGTAAAAGATTACTATGTTAAGAAATACTCCTGAATGAAACGTTACAGAGCAACAGTTTGGCGTACCTATCAACCAAAGTATCATTCAGCTAAAGACCAAACTCTTCCCCACAAAACAACTGCAGCATTTTTGTTCTTCAAGTTCCGAGGCTCATATATAAGCCACTCACGAATTGTTTTGTATTTTAATTTGCCATTTTGGAAACACCCAACATGGTCCAGCCAGGCTAGAAATCCTAATGACTTTTCATGAGCAAGGTATCAGTTCAAGTACTTAGTGAAGGGCATTTGCATTTCTCTGTCAGGCCAAGGTACAAGCATTTCTTTCAAAAGGAGTTTCTGATTTTGAAACAAACTGAGTAAGTTTGAAATGGCCATTTCAGACATTGGATTTGGTACAATCTACTTTTTCTATCCTTATTTACTTTGACATCTTTTGCTGTTGATGCAAAAAGATGTTCACAGATGGGGAAATGTGAATGCACTGAAAGCAATGGTAGGCACAAAATGAAGGAATAAATTCTGTATATTCCATTCTCGGCATTTTAGGTATTACACCAAGAGATATCAATGTTCTTTTAAATGAAAGATTACTATAGTAACAGCATTTCTCAAAAATTGATCAATAAATAAAACACTCCTTACAGATGGGAACATTCAAACAAGATTTTTCAAATATTTAGAAACAAAGGCATAAAATCTGTTTGAGTTTTGGAACAGAAAGATCCACACAGCATTTAAGCTAAGTACTCATAGCATAGGAAAGGCAAGTGCCAACCTTAACTGGAAAACCTGTAATAACTTCAGTTCTGCATTATGCAATACCTAACTATAGACAATATAGAATACATTACTTTTTGGAACTAATCCTACTCTAAGAATATTTACATGCCTTGGATTTTACAACTTAATGTGCAATATTATTATGCAAGTCTCCCCCATTATTTTATTGTTCCTCAGAAAAACATGTTCCACTGGTTCCACTACAACTTTTAAATAATAAAAATAATATTTTAACAGAAATGGTCTAGATTTCACTGACAAATAAAGCATAGAATCGTTAAGGTTGGAAAAGACCTCCAGGACCATTGAGACCAACCTCTGACAGAACACCATGTCAAATAAACCACGTCATGAAGTACCACATCTAGTCGTTTCATGAACACCTCCAGGGATGGTGACTGTGCCACTTCCCCAGGCAACCCTTTTCAATGTTTGACTACCCTTTCAGTGAAGAAATTCTTCCTTGTGTCCAGATTAAACCTCTCCTGCAACAGCTTGAAGCCGTTTCCTCTTGTCCTGTTGCTCGGTGCCTGAGAGAAGAGGCCATGCCCCAGCTTGCTCCAAGCTCCTTTCAGGTAGTTGTAAACAGCAATGAGGTTCCCCTGAGCCTCTTTTTCTCCAGTCTAAACCCCACCTTCCTCTGCTGTTCCTCACACAACTTTCTCTTTAGTCCCTTCACCAGCTTCATTGAGATCTCCAGGAAAGTAGAATCACTGCAGAGTTTAATACCAAGTGTCAGCTGAATCAAACATTTTACTTGACAAAAATATTACAGGAGGTTATCACAGTACCTTGTCTACATGGAAAATTAAATCCAGTTCACAGACATTTTCAAAACATTTGTCTAGTGTTTCCACAAATACCTGTGAAGAGAAAAAAAAAAGCCAGAGGTTACGCTTTAACAAAAACTCAATAGTTTCATTAAGTGTGAGGTTTGAGAAAAGCAAATGCAGAAATTAAACAAAGGTCAGATTTTAAGGCATTAAAGGCATCTACATAAATTATGTGGTTAACATTATTATGTCAACAATATGTTATCTATGTAGAGGTCATAACTGTATGCACAAGTCAGTTGATGTTAATATTTTGCTAAAAGTCACCCAGTTTTAAAAAAGTCACATCTTGAAAAAACAGTAACATCACCTATGCTACAACTTTCTCAGCTGTGATACAATGCATCCCTTCCCCCTCATTAGAACTCAATTATTAAGCAAAAAAATCCCAAACAAACAAACAAATCAGCTTTTCCATTACTGTAACTATTTTTAGCTATTACTACATTGCACACATCTCCCAGTTAACCAGACTACTGCTAACTTTTGCTACACAGGCACGTGCAATGCAAAATGTCAGCACCATGCAAGTTTGTCAACATTACTGCTTCCAGCAGTACAGCAGCTTTCACCTGACTTAGACCTACTGGTGCACCAAGGAAAAAGGCAGCTGGCTTAATGTTACACCTGCTGATCCTGCCAGGCATATCACCACACAGATTTAGAAAGTCTAGTGGTTTGTAAGCCCTCCCTGAATCTAGAATATAAAAGCACAAAGCAGAAAAATCAGAGCAGCTGCTGAACTCCAGACACTGATGTTCCCTGCCAGATGCAGACTGTAAACTACCTTGCCCTGGGTATTCCTGTAACAGATTCCCTGGTACTCATGTTTGCCTCTTTTGACACCAGGAGCACCACAGTACCCAATTAGGCCAGATAATGAATTGATGATTGTACTTGCATTCCTGAAGCTCCGGAACGCCAATCACCATGTGCCTGTGGTGAGTGCTGACAAAGACTCCAGTCTTAGACAGGTATAAGCACAGTTCTCTTTATGCATGGGATAACTCCTACAGACACAGATGTGTTAACTCTCTCTAAGTTAAACATATGATTGAGTTTGAAAGCTTAGTCTTCAAAGTTAAGAAGAATTCATGTAAGAATTTACTGACTATTTATTAACGACGAATAGATAAGGTACGACTTGTTGGAAATTTTAATCTCAGTTTTACATGTTTCAGGGTCATTTTGTCACAATATGCATTTAATATTATTTGTTAAGCTGTCATTATATGCAGGGGTTTTTTTCAATTCTAAACTTAAACCCTAAAGCAGCAATATAGAAGATAAACACCTGATTTTGATTCTTTATTCAACATGATTTATTAATCCCATCTTAGTATTTGAGATGAACCAGACTTCAAACTGCCTAGGCCCAGAGAAATAGGAATGAGAAGCCACATTCTGACATAGATCACAAATTCATTTAGGTTAGAAATAACCTCTAAAATCAATGAGTCAAACACTTGATCCAGCACTGCCAAATTCAGCTCTAAACCATGTCCCTAAGCACCCTAGATGTTTTTTGAACACCGGGGACGGTGACTGCACCACTTCCCTGAGGAGCCCATTCCAATGCCTGACCATCCCTTCACGGAATAAATTCTTCCTAATACCCAATCTAAGCCTCCCCAGGCACTATTTGAGGCTGTTTCCTCTTGTCCTATCACTTCCACCTCAGAAAAAGAAATAGATCTCTAAAACCACATTTCAGGTAATTCTGAAGTAGTAAGATCGTCCCAAACCTCTTTTTTTGCATTCTAAACATACCCAGGTCTGTCAGCCACTCCTCATAAGACTTGCAGTCCAGACCCTTTGCCATCTCTGTTGCCTTTCTCTGGACTTGTTCCAGCATCTCGAAGACTTTCTTGAAGTGAGAGGCCAAAACTGAACACAAGATTCAAGGTGTGGGCTCACCAGTGCCAAGTACAGGGGGACAATCACTGGCCACACTATTGCTGACCCAGGCCAGCCTTTGGCCTTCTTAGCCACCTGGGCACACTGACTCACGTTCAGCTGCTGTTGGCCAGCACTCCCTGGTCCTCTCCTGCCAGACAGCTTTCTAGACACTCTTCCCCCAGTCTGTGGTGCTACAGGGGAACATTGTGGTCTAAAGGCAGGATCTGGCATTCAATCTTGTTGAACCTCATACTGCTGGCCTTGGCCCACCAATCCAGCCTGGCCAGATCCCTCTGCCGAGCCTTCCTACCCTTCAGCAGATCAACATTCCCAACCAACTCAGGGTCATCTGCAAACTGGTTGAGGGAGCACTCGAACCCCTTGTCCAGATCACTGATAAAGTTGTTTAACAGGACTGGCCCCAACACTGAGCCCTGGGGAACACCACTTGTGTGTTCCCTAGATGCCAGTTGGACGTAACTCCATTCACCACCATTCTCTGGGGATAAAGGCCTGTTTCTACAAACATGTATTTATGTCTACAGACCCAGTGAAATGGGTTTACGTGACATAAGCCATTCCCAACTGTCTACCTTGCATATCCATAAAGATTACTTTTACATCTGAATCCCTGATTCTCAGATCCTGCTTACACTGTAAAAGAGAAGAAGATCACACACTGCTGCTACTATTACTACTATTATCAATGTCCATTTTAAAGTCAAAGTACATGCATTTAGGACAAGGACTATTATTTAATATCAAAATACAAATCTGTAATTTAAAACTAGGAACATGGAGCATATTCAGAAGCAGACTCAAGACGGGCCAAGACAATAAGGTTCGCTGACAAGTTAACTAAGTAAATGAATATGCTTCTGTTAAATTATACTGAAGCTAAGCAAAGCAGATTTATTTCTTAAAGAATTTGTTAATTTGCTGTGGTAATAACAATCTTCAATACAGAAGGGATATGAGCAAACAAAAAAACTTGTATGTTAAGCAGAACAACTACATATTTGACAACCATGTTCAGAAAGACAAATGACCAAAGATGTTCTCTTACTTTCCTTGTACCTTAGGAGACTGCAGTTACAAGGACAGTGCTGTTTGATATTGGCTGCAAGAAGAAGTATGGAAACACAGTGTAAATGAAATCCTTTGTCCAATGGTTTTAGTTACAAGAACTTGACACTATTTTTGAAAGAAAATATTCCTCTTATATATCACCAAGTTTGCACGTGAATTCACATACTGACTTCAACATCTGTTTAGTTCCTTGGAAAACAAAGGAACACAATAAAAGCAAAAACAACTCAAAAGTCCTAAAAGAAGTTCTGCACAGATACGTGTATTTAGTAGCAGCATGCATGCTCACGCATCAACATCACAAAAGGTTTATTTTTGTGACCTCCTTCCAGTAACCAGGGCTTCTATAACAACCTTTGATTCATAGTTACAATGGCTACTTTTAAATCTTTACCTATTACATAGCAACACCATCACATACTGAATGAACTCTCAGGTCTCTGCTTGCATTGCATGACCAGTAATGCACAACGAACACTTTTTAATCTAAGCGAGGAAATCAGCTGGCACCGAGTATTCTTCTGAGAGATTTTTCACTGGCTAAGGATTTCTCATGGAAACTTTGGAAACTCCCTCCATCTTCCACTCATAATGGAGCATTCAGAGTAATGCCAGCAGTGACAACGCTTACATCTGTTATGAATAACTGGTCTTTTAAAGCATCAGTCTGCAAAGGAAACTAGATTTTTTTACACTAACATCCTTGGCCTATTTTAGGATGCCTTCAATAATACAAATGCTAAACAAAATTAGAGTCACTTTCATCATAATTTTAGTTGAATCAAATGAATCGCATGCTATGGCAAGCAGTGATAGAATTTAAGTACTTTAGTACTTCAGATGTTGCAGACTTGTAGATTAATAATCAGAAGAGAAAACACATCAACTGTTTTGGGACACACATACTCTCCACACACACCAGTTCAGATGCACCTTGTGATGTTATTGCAAGAGTAACATAAATAAATGAGTCAAATAGCAAGAAAATAACAATGCATGCACAATGAATTACTAGCTCCCCCTTGTGCTTCATTTTTGAAATAATAATCTTTTACAGTTCAAAGAAAAACTCATGCACATCTCCATGTAAATAAAGAGAAAAAAAGGGGGCGGGGGGAGGGAAGAAAAACCCTACATCAACAAAACACCGAATCATTACTGGATATATACAAGCCAGAAGCTCTCTCTATTCGGCAATATGTCACAACATAAACACCACCTTTACAATAAAGGGCTCATTTTTAAAATAAGTAGGGCAACAACAGAATAAAAAATATATTTGTAATGGGAAGATAACAAGGCTAGCAGGAAAATCAGAAAATTTAATCAATTAAATGTATCTGGAAGTAGAAAATGTCAAATATCAAAAGCAAGTGCAAAGGATGAACCAAAAATAGCAGCAGTAACTCATATCAAGATTATCCCCTCCTTCTTCCTTAGCTAAACAGCAGTTGTAAATTTGAGGACAGAATTAATTCAATCTGCCCATGATGAGTTCTCATCCCACTCATATGCCTCTCCCTTTTTTATTTAACTAGCACAAAAAGCATATCTGGTCAGGATGCTTTGTCTTAAGAACTGAGAAAAACATCTTACATGAATTGCACTTCATTCCCCACATGCACCTTACTGAACAACACTATCGTGCAAGACTCTACAGAGCTTTTCACAGAAGACTGATCTCACAGTCACTGCCGCTTGTCTTCACAGCCTCATGTCATCAAAGCACAGCAACGGGGCCAAGACACTCAGAAATTCTTATTAAATGCAATACAAAAATGTAATAGTAAATGTCCCTTGGTTTTTCCTCAAGGCATTCTATAGCTAATTATATTTTCTTATGTATTTTATTTCCATGCACTAAAACCTTACACTTCACAGGCTAACAGAAAAGAGTCTGAAATAGCTACAACTCATGACATAATTTACACTAACTCCAAAAGACTGTAAAACAAGTGTAGCATAGATGCTGACCTATCTCCCAATCCAACGAAGTAAAAACAGTGAAATTTGTGTTTATATAAAAAAAAAACAAAGTAAATGGACAAAAAAATATGAATTTGCCTTACATGTTCAAACATCTAAGTTCAACACAGTATCAAATAGGAGGCAGTCTCTTTGTAAGCCATCCAAAATATTCATTAAGCCCGAGTCACAACAACCTAACTGTGAAACAGCTGTGACCTAATGGTGATACAACTGGCCTTCACAGAAGTATCTTAAGTATTACAACTTTATCGAATATTGAAATTATATGAAAACCACAAATTTATGATGAAAAGAACTGCAAACTGTTATATGTAATCTAATCTACTATGGATTTATTAAACTGACAAGACAGAAAACTCTTAAGTGCTACACTGACTTCTAGGTTCATATCGCCAATTTATTTTCCATCATAAACTGGTCCTCTACATATCTACTTATTTAAACAATTCATTATATGTATGATTCATAACGAAGTCCAGATGCGATACCTGTGTTGCCTCTGAACTATAATAAACAGAGATGTCCCAACAAAAAACAAACAAAGCTTATTTGCTTGAGTGGATGTGTATGTGTATATACTGCCAGTCTGCATTGTACATGGGGTTGAGATGTAATAATAAACTTTCTGAAGGCATTTTTCCAATGTTAGATACATTTAATTCTGATTGCTATTGCTAAGAGGATTAGATAGATCCTTCTTGTGAGCCAGACTGAAAATTGAAAACGTTTAACTAATCTCTGTATACTTTATCCCATAATCAAATGGTTTAATTACCATGATTGAAGAATACTGAACAGCTGCAGGTACTGTGGTGAGACTGTATGATTTATAAACAGAATCATGCATGTTAGAAAAATAAAGTATTTATACAAACAGAAATAGCATTTTTTCTTATTATTTCATCCTGTAGGCAATTATACTGGTATATAGTTAAACACTGGGGCATTTATGGAAAAAATGTGAAACACAAAGACTACAAAATTAAAATCTATCAAAATATTTTTGGCACAAGAAGTAATGCAATTTAGAGAAAAGTTTAAATTCTCCCTTATTCAGACATTTTTAGGCTATACAACTGTAGGTAGCAGTAAGCTCCAGCAATTTGTATCAACACCTAAAAGTACAATTTAGGTTACACTGTGTAGATATGAACATGTCTCTTTTCTCTGTTCATAGATATTTTTGCACTTCCAAGTAAGAAGACACATTTGTACAACAAACTGCTGGGAACAGGTACAGCCACTGAGTACCTTACTTGGTAACTCTGCACTGTTCAGACACCGCAGAATGTTTCTATGACCAAAGTCAGTATAAGAATCCAGAAAAAGAGTTTCCTTCCCCCCTACCCACACAGGTACCCTTCTGAAATTGTTTACACGCAGGTTTTAATTTGAAAAATCACTGGTTTAGTCAGAACTCTTTTGACCTGAAATTATTCATATTACCAGACACAATATTTCTTACTGATACAGACATATTTAGCAGTTTAAATCATATTGAGAGCCTTGCATAAGACATTGTATTTGAGGAGTTAGTGATGTTGAACAGGCCACATCTACTGGGCTTGAGTAGACTGTATTTTATTAATGCAATCTTTATATAATACAATCTTTATAATATAACCTATTATGTCCTTTGGAATGATAAACTGTAGCAGATCAAATGTATTAATTCTGACCAAGAAACTCTTGCATATTCGGGAGTTAGTGACACACATAACACAACCTGAACAGGCACAGGTCTGTGCTCTGCTACACAAATTCCTTGGCTAATGGATAAACTCAGTCAGTTCACAGTGACAGAGTAGGCAGTAGGCAGCTCCCACTTGGTACCAGTGATCATGACACTTCCATGGCCTTGCCTGTACCTCAAAGTTCAGCCAGAAGTTCTCCTGAGAAAATCCTTTCAGAAGAGTTGTTTTCCTGGGAGGAAATTATATAATAGCTCAAAGGTCCAAAAAAGGAAGACTTTCTCTCCATGCACAGGATCTGCTCGGCAAAGCACAACGTTGGAAAATCCACCTGGGCTCCACTGTGTGCTACCGGAGCACAGAATTCCCAGCATCTGAAGGGGTGTAAGATTTACTACCTACATTCACCTTACTCTGTTCTATTAAGCAGTTATTAAGCCATTCGCGTCACTGTGCCTTTCTTACTGAGATACAGAAAGAACCTGCATGAGCCTTCTTTTCCTGACCAACCCCACTACCAACATCAACCCCCCTGGAGCAGAACACACATCTAGGGGTTCATTTGCACCCTTTCCAAGGTGTATCTGTCAAAAAGCTCATAAGCCACAAGGAAAGTTGCATCCAAAGAGGTTTTGGATGTGTTTATCCATTATACATTTGTAGTGAATATCTATCTATTTATCTACCTATCTCTGTGTGTGTGTGTGTGTATAAACACGTATACATATGGGGCTTTATGTATCCGGGTTCTCATAGTCTGTGCTTGCCTAGCAAATGTTTGATCTGCACCATTTTTACCTGTAGCCAAAACAAGCCCTTGAAAAGCTAAGGCAATAAATAGCTCCTGATTGTGTTCAGTAGGTTCCAAACAAACAGTTTTCTTCCTTTCTCATCAACCTGGAAAACAATGTTTTCAAAGCCCAGAAAACTGCAAGTAATCTAAAAGTAATACTCAGCACTTCAGACGTGTTTACAGTGTGAAAGTGACCCTCACTTCCAAATATTACAAAACAAGGCATGGCTAAATATTTAAGTTCTAAAGTACTTCAAATCTGAATTCCACTTACTAAGAAAAAAAAAAAAAACACAAAACCACAAAGCAGAAAGAAACCTTACTTGTATGAGGTCTAAAATACCCAGCTCACTTTCTGAAGAATCCACACAGAAGACAAAGTACAAGGTGGCATAGTGTCGGTAAATTAGTTTGTTATCAGATCCACCTATTAATCTAAACAGGAAAGAAAAAAGGAAAGCTGAGTTAGCATCTCAGGATAAGCTGGACAAATCCTCAAAGATATTTCAGTTAATAGAAGGCCTATTGTTAAAGCCTGGACCATTCCCAAGTCCAAGTATATCACAAACACTTTTATTTTGTGATATAATTCCAAAAGCCAGTTATACTTACCACACACAAACAGTTATTATTATCCATATGGATAACACAAATATAAGAACCTTTTTATTAAAATCAGTTCATGCAGATCATAAACAGGTATTAAATGGACTTCCATTCCACACCAGCACGCACTGTCCAGTGATTAATCTACTTTACAGATTAACAGAGTGTATGCCTATGAATCCTTTCCTACCCTTCTCAGAGAAGCACCAACAGAAAAAGAAAACTGTAATGGAGATTGGCATTTGGATTACAGAAAAAGCTTTAAATTGGGTTTGTGATCCACTTAATAACCAAGAAAATGCAATACTTGTGCTATAAAATGTTTCATGTCCTGAGAAATAAGACTGTACTGCAACCAATATTTTATGACGCAATGTTACAGTCACAGAAACAATTATATTTTTATGGACTCACTAATTGTCAAGTCACTGAACAAGACAAGGTCTCAAGAGGTATGTTCTTCCAGTCCTCTGCTACATCCTTCCCAAAAAAGGCACTTAAATAGGAGATCTATATCAGCTCACTGACATTTGTTTTGAGCTATACGAGGTCTGCTCATATAGAAATGAAAACATTTTTAGGCTGAACCTACATGGCCATGAACATCGTAATTATTCCTTAATTCTGTACCAGAAATGAATCACTGGTACCATAACTCATCCCTTTACTTTCTGTCTCTGTCATAGGGAAAAAATACAAATAAATAAATAAAAATAAAAGTGCAATAAATCTTACAGATCGTTTTGCTTAAGCACATTAATGCTTGGCAGGGATTGGGAGTTGGGGCAGTGAAGGGAAGGGAAATCCTTCCTTCCTGAAGGGCAGAAACTACATTTACATATCATACAAAAATATTACAAATAAATAGGAAATTGGAAAGAAATGGCAATTAAAAGTTTACTCTTTTATGACTTATGTACCCAATTCTTTCAAATACTTCAGTACACACAGTTCTACATAAAAACTGTTGCAGCCTCTGGGTAAACTGCAAACTATAAAGTGATCCCTTTCTCCTCCCTCCTAAAAAAAACCAACTGGAAAAAAATACTGAAATTGTAACCCCGGAATTTAGCAGTAGGAGGAAAGCCAGACCTGTGTTCTCTGTCTCAGTTTATTTTTACTGAGCAGCTGTGATTTTTTAAAAAGCTCCAAATGGCTTCTGTCTTTCACTTACAGAACTCAAGCCAGCATGTTTCCAACTTGAAATCATCTCTAATAACCTTATGATAAAATCATCATATCAACGACTGAATAGTTAGGAAAGAACAATTTCAATTTAAAATATAGTAATAAAAAGAACCCAGGAATCATCTTCATCAAGAAAAAAGACATCATAGCTGACATGCTACAGCTAAGCATACAACCTACTCTGCACACAGAAAATCTAAATGTCAGCAGACTAACTTTCAGTAACCATAAATTTCCATAAACAGAATATATAACAGACTATGATAATCTCTGTCACACACTGGAGATCATAAGCTTTCTCCACCCATTATGACCCCTTTATCTAGAAGGTGGCTTTTAAACTATTTACTCTTGATGATTAATAAATATCTCAAAATAAATCACATCTTCGTTTCAGAATTTTTTCACTTCAACTAAAGCAAGACCACTTTCAAAAAACCACCCAGATGATTCAAGAAAGAATATTTTGTGTCTGTCTTCTAGAAACAGAACACATATGTCTGGCTTTTCTCTTACCTTGCTTTTCCTATATTAATTAAAAAGCTTGGTTAGCACATATAAAACCTATTTTTTTTCTTCCTGGTTTATACAGCAAGTCCAAATGCTGATAAAAAGGCTAAGGAACCCTACTGTTAGAAGCTGTCCACTCAAATTTTAGGAGTTCAAGCTAAAGCAGCAGATCCAAAATACATTCATTTTCTCAGTGGGTATGGCAAAGGCCAATGCCTCTTAAAATGAGACCAGAAAACATTAGCTTGATTATAGGTAAACATCATCTACCTGTTCCTTCCCCATCTTTGTGTCTGAAACAAAGTTGCATTAGATATGGGGCTGTGTCAGTTACAGCATTAGAAAAAGAGCAGCTTTATTGCCTAACACATTTGGATACCTATATCTATACTTCAGTTACTAAAGAAGATGTACAGCTGGTGCATCAGTCTTTGCATATTAAAAAATGTAACACGGCATTTACATTACAGCTGTAAAAAGTTATATTACAATCAGCAGTAATAACACTTGAAAGCCAGTATTAGGCATTTTTTTCAAAGTTGATACTTACAGTCCTCCTTCTAGAAAATTACAGACATTTTCATCACGTTTTGATACTAAATGGAAAGTTTCTCTGATAATTTGTTGCTGTGTATCTTCACTCTAAGAAAGAAAACACACTTTGCTAAAAAGGACTGACAAAGCAGAGCACACACAACTAATAAACACAGAGTGTATCAGCAGCTTCAAATTACCTACTCCTGAAGGTTCAAATCTGCCAGTTAACAAGATGCATATTGTTTTTCTCATTTCAACACAAAAAGCCATATTTACAACTTGCAGAAGAATGTATTACTGAGAAACAACTGTGGAAAAGTGACTGTTTTTAAGAAACTTCCTTAAAAAGTTGAGATTTGCCTCCAGTACTGGTTCAATTAACACTAAAGAATGCACAAGTTTAAAAGGTCCATAAATAAATCTGTCTTATTGAAATCCCACACAAAAACACAAACAAGGCAATTGCACCTGTTTCTGTGCACCACAAAGCTTCAGGGAAATCATTTAACGCCAAAATTTCTTAATTTCAATTGCTATTCACATTTTCAAAATTTCTAAGCATTCAGTTTATACAAACATGTTACCCTACTCTAAGCACTGAGAATTTGTTCTAAGTCCATTTATGAAAGTAGTAGAGCAGAATGGTTTTAGGAGAAAAATCTGGTATCCTCTGGCCATTTATTTCTCCCTTTCTCCCTTCCCCTGCTTCTTCTCCCTTCCTGGACTCTTGTGTACACAACAGTAAGAGAAGATAGAAAGAGTCAATTGCATTTGAATGGAAATGAGAATGGAAATAATTTATGTATTAATACGAATTTACCTTTCTAAAGTCTTTCATCTACATATTTAATTGTTAGCTGCACACTGAGGGGGGGAGGGGAAAGGGGGGAAAGAGAGAAAGAAAGAAACTTATTAAGTTACTGTAGCTCCGCAACTGAAGTTATCAAGAACAGAGCGGGGGCACAAGGGAATGCTTATCTTTATGTGCAGGTGAGAATATTCCATTCTAATTTTTAAATTTGAAATGGTAAACTAAAGACATCTACGTGGCAACTGAGAAAAAAGAAAATAGATTCACAAAGCTCTATTAAAATTTCCCAATATTGGCTAAGAAAGGACTAAATTCAGTCATGAGTAGGAATGGCCTGTATCAGCTACTCTCCTTCAATTCAAAGCCTGACTGCAAACTGAAGTGTGACAGTCACCATTTCTGCTTTGAGGTGCAGAAGATACATCTGCTCCAATGAACTGTGACTGTAAGTAATTTTACTACTGAAAAAATAATAATTTGCATATATAACTCTTAGAAGCACCAATTTTTCTCTTCTGTTTTAATGCCCAAGGTCAGACCAAGCAGACCTTCGCCTATTTGCTGGGAAATACAGAATGTTCAAAACATTACATTAAAATTTCTTATCCTTGAACTAAATCAACAGTTTCCACATTGTTTCTCACTTCCCTGAGGCTGCGCTTTCCTTTCATTCAGATCAAGTGCTTTGTGCTGCATTCTCAGAGCTGCTTTGCTACTTGTTTTCTCCCATGCAGAAGAATACTTTTTTCTATTTCATCACATTTTCATGTCAACTGTATTATTACAGCGCACTGAGAGTTTCCAAAGGAAAAGGTTCTGCCAAGTGAACCTGTGAGTCCCAACAAACTCATCTCAGACGTTCTGACCGCTCTGCAACAGCACAGACCCACAGCACATAAGGCTGAAAACACAGCTGCGTTCAGAACAGCAGCTCAGAGCCAGGTCCGCCACCGGCTGAAACTCCCTGCCTTCACCTCTGGAGCTGTCGAAGGGTCATTCCCAGTGGGAACACCATAGGCTGGGGGAACAGCTTTCTTCAAGGCCTCGTTCTCCCGGTCTCAGCGCCTCCCCATCCCCCCCCGGCGCTGCCCCGGGCCCAGCGCAGCCGGCAGGGCCGGGCCGGCCCGGGTATCCCGGTGTGCGATCCCCGGTCGCCCCGCCCCGCCCCGCCCCGCCCCACTCCGCCCGGCCCGGCCCGGCCCGGCCCGTACATAGCGCTGGTAGAACTTGGAGAGCCGCGGCTTGCCGTGGTTGTTGAAGATGAGGATGGCTTTGATCATGGTGGGGCGGCGGCGGGGGCCGGGCCGGCTGCGCGGTGCTGTGTCCCCCTCCCTTCCTCTTCTTATTCTTATTCCTGTTCCTGTTCCTGTTCCT
The DNA here is from genome assembly GCF_003031625.1 of Empidonax traillii. Taxonomy (NCBI): domain Eukaryota; kingdom Metazoa; phylum Chordata; class Aves; order Passeriformes; family Tyrannidae; genus Empidonax; species Empidonax traillii. Next base: position 1,681,024 of record NW_020955200.1, read on the forward strand.
CCTCCTCCTCCTCCTCCTCCTCTCCCTCTCCCCACGTGGCCGGGGGGATCGCGCGCGCACCACGTGCCGGGCGAGGCGCGGCTGCTGCCGGCGGGACGCCTCGCGCCGCACGTGACGCGCCCGGCGTGCCCACGTGACGGGAAAGCCGGTGGCGCCTCGTCACTTCCCGCCGCCCGCGGAGGCGGAGCTGCCGCCTCATCATGGCGGAGGCGGAGGAGCTGCAGCAGCAGCCGCAGAGTGCCGGCCGCAGCGACGGCGGGGAGGAGGCCGCGGAGGGCGGAGCAGCGGCAGCGGGGGCCGCGGAGCCGGGTCCGCCTGCGGCCGGATCCCCGGGCACCGAGGAGCCTGCAGGCGACGCCAAGAAGAAAAGTAATGGGGCGGGGGGGCCGCCGGCGGGGCAGGCGCGCGGTGACGAGCGGGCGCACCGGCCAATGGGCGGCGGGGGGCGGGCGGAGCGGGCCAATGGGCGGCGGAGGGCGGGCGGAGCGGGCAAATGGGCGGTGTTGGGGGCGGGCCCTGTGTGACGTGCCCTCCCCGCAGTTGACGTGCTGCTGAAGGCCGTGGGCGACACCCCCATCATGAAGACCAAGAAGTGGGCGGTGGAGCGGACCCGCACCATCCAGGGCCTCGTGGACTTTATCAAGAAGTTCCTCAAGCTGATGGCCTCCGAGCAGCTGGTACGGGCGGGAGCCGGGCGGATGTTGTCATACCCTGCAGGGACACTGCTGGAATTCCAGGCTGCAGCTTCCTGCAGGAAGCTTGTAGGAAGTGCACCAGGAGAACTGTCTCAAGTGTAGCACTGAAGGGAGCTGTGGCAGTGCAGCCTGGGTGTGCTAGCTCTGACCTTTGGGCTTTTTTATCCATTTCTCCGTGTGCGATGCTGCTGGGCAGAGCTGTGTGCCCGCTGGGCAGCGCTGCATCCCAAGGAGACATTCCTGTGCACAGTGCTCCTGTGTGAGTCAGCTACACGGGTGTGGTATCTGGAAAAATGTCCACAGTGTTTGTCACTGACCTTCTGAACACAAGTGTCTGTTTCCTTCAGAACGTACACCTCAAACAGTTTAATTACTGTCATAGGACAGTTTGTCTTTTAAAATGGGTGGCTGGGAAGTGCTCACAGATGGGCAGCAGATTGCCAGTATTATCTATGGGTTGCTTCCCATGGAACCCTTCACAAGCCCAGGTGACCTTGTGATAACATTGGAAGGGCTGGAAATACAATTGCACGACTTCTGTTGTTTTATTCTTAACATCTGTAAACTTCAGAGTTTTAATTTAAGATATGAGGTTAAAGCTAGACTCATTAAAGTAGCCAACTAAAGTGTAAATGAGATTGTTCTGTTCTTGGTCTGCAGGGTCTTCTTTAAATATGTAGCCATAAAGGATTTCACTAGCCTTCTCTTTCACCTGGAAATCTTGGCGGGTTTCGTTTTCCCAAGGCTTAGTATCTCAGAGAAGAGTTATAGTTCAGGAATAAACTGTTCATGGATATTTTCAACAATTTGATTCACTAACTGTCATGTCATTATCGGGGGGGGGGGGGAGAAAAAAAAAGGAGCACATAGCCTTCCTGTGTGGTTTCAGGAGCAAAGCCATAGGAATTTTATAGCTGTTATTTGGGAATAGCATATGATGACCCACTACCTGTTGCTACCTTGCACTGCAGATCGAAAGGCCCTTTTTGACACTGTGGACTCACTATATGTGTAAATGCATTTGGAGCAGGAAGTAAGAAGGATGACCTGAAAAAAGAATAAAATAATTCTAATTGAGCAAATCTGGAATAGTGTGAATGATTTGGATGCTTGAAATAGGAGCATGAACTAAGCCAGTGAGTTCACTTTGTGCTTCTGTATGGGAGACTAATGGGTCACACTTGGCAGGAAAAGGAAGTCAGCACGCTTGCTTTGGCTTGGTCTGGTTGGCCACACAGAGGTGACTCCTGGAAGTCGTATTGCCCCTGCACACTGAAGAGAAATAGTAATTGGGTGTGTTCTGGTGTGTGTTGTAAAGATTGTAAAAGAACTTCTGACTGCGGAATGTTTCTTCCGTGTTCCTTATGAGATAAATGTGAGATCTCCATCACTTCTCTTTTGCTTTGTTGCAGTTCATATATGTAAACCAGTCTTTTGCTCCATCTCCAGACCAAGAAGTTGGGACCCTCTACGAGGTGACTTTCATCTTAAATAACCTTTCCAAATGTGTTTAGCGGGATTTGTCAGTATGCTTCCAGCACTTGAAATCTGTTACTGCCCTTAGCAGTAATACTGTCTATTTAACTTAGTGTAGTTGATATTCACAGATCTATGTGAATATGATCTAAAGAGATTTGACTTCACACAGCCTCTGGAAATGCATTCCTTCACATGCAGTATGTTGGCATGCCTCCTGTTATGACGGAGAGCTTTCTTACCTGTAATTATATTCCATGAGACACTTTACCTGATGGGAGGGGGTTTGTTTCATGTAGATGCTAGCCCATGAATAAATTTAACATCTCATGTTTTTGTGTTTTCTTGCAGTGTTTTGGAAGTGATGGCAAGTTAGTACTGCATTACTGCAAAACTCAGGCATGGGGATGAACGACAGGCAATAGAGTTGTTCAGGTGTTCTCTTCAAAAAGGGAAAAAGGGACTAACTGTCTTAAACTCAACCTGTAAACACATGACAAGAAGGATTTTTGCATTTCTGCTTGTGCCTGTATGATGCAGGTGAATAGCATAAGCGAAGATCTACTTAGGCTGTCTGATCACGTGGCTTCTTTCTGGTGTACATCTGAGGTGCAGAGAAAACACCTGCGGTCTGTACAGTAGAGCCAGCTCTCTTGCTGCTGACTTCTTAATTGCTGTATTTGAAGGGAAGCTATTTCAGCTGTCTGGAGGATTGACTGGACACCTGTATGCTGTATTGAAGATAAAAGTACCTTTTTTATTAAAAGTGATGTGTGTTGTACATATAGCCTGGGGTTCAGTTTACTTCTGACATGTGCATTTGTTACGTGCATTCTGAATATGCGTTATCTCATGTCATTTCAAGACTGGTTTTTTTTTTTCCTCATGATGTGTAGGTATTGGTATACAGTCTGACTACTTTACTCTGTACCTTCCTAGTGTTGGTAGTGTCAGCACCTCATCATTTACACGGCACAGCATAAGGATAGGCCTCAAAATACGTTCCTCCCGCACTAATCGCATAGTGATTTATTGAAGTCTGAATGCTTCAGCAGCTGCCAAGGTATTTCTTCTGACACTGTTTAATAACTTGCATCTTTAGTTAAATGATGCAACTAGCTGTTGCATCTTCAGTTAAGAGACAAATAGACATGAGGTGCTAAAAACCTACTCTATATATCCTCATTTTGTTTGGTGTAATTCTCGTGTTTCACCAGATGCATGGTCCACCAATGAAATAGAATGCACTTTACATCCTTTTGCTAAGTCATGACAACGTGGCTTGGTTTGGGGTTTGTTCCATCATGGAGAGGTCTTGGTACCTTTACTAGGGTACTGACCTTTGCTTTTATTTGTTGGAGGGTTTGGGTATGAAAGGTGGGAGGTTCGTGGGTTTATTTTAAATATCCGTGTTACAGTCTTTAATGTTTGTTTAAGCTGAACTAAATTAAATGTTAGTTTGCTTGCATAATGTTCTTAGGCTGGATGAATTTTGATCCATGACGTAATCCAGTTCTTCAGCACACACAGACAAAACAGCCTGTTCCAGTTTAAAGGATGTTTTCACAGTAGTCTTGAACTGTTCACTGCTGTTTCATACATAACTGGCTCTTATGTGGCTCTGCAACCTGTGTGTCCACCCTCAGAGGACTTAGGGAGAACTAACACTCAGCTTACCTTCCCAGTGTTGCTGCAGTTTGCACGCAGCATGCCATGTGTGCCACAGTTACACAGACACATGCCCTGCATCCTTGCTCAGTGTATTCTACCGTCCTTTAAGTGGAAAACCTGGATTCACTGGGTTAAGCTAACAAGGCAGAATTGGCTGTAAACTTAAAACTTCAAATAATCCATATTTTTCCCTGCTCATAACCTGGATCTCATAAATCTCCATTTGAGAGAATTATTGCAGAGGTAAGCACTCTGATTCTGCCTTGTGGAGGAAATTGCCTGCTCAGGTACTTTGAGGACAGCACAACCTTGCCAGCCACTAGAGGGTACACGAGGACAAAGGTATTTACATAGTTTTTCCTAGATTTTTTTTATTTCAATCTTTTTCATAGCATGTCCACTTGCTGTCCTTACAAATATAAATAGTCTGTTCTCCCACGTGACCCTATGTTTACCTAAGATAAGCTACTAGTCTGGTTCTCTTTGAAGAATGTTCTATTGGTACCTTTCACCTCACTTGATCTTAACAAATGAAACTACTGATAAACTGCAAATGTGCTTTTCAGAAGTGATGCAACAAGGTTGGGGGATGTGTGTATTTGGTTGGTTGGTTTGTGTGTATTTGGGAGGGTTGTGTTTTGATTTGGTTTTAAAATAATAAAAACACAATAAGATCTTGAAGAAGAACTGTACGTCATTGTATCATGCCAGCTAAAGGTCGAACATTGTGATTCATGTTGAATCTATAGATAATTTTTATTCTCTGAAGTTGAATAAAAAAAACCTTTTACCACGATTCCTTGAAATGTCATAGTCCAGTAATGTAAAAGCCACAGTAATGGTTTGGATTTCTTTTGTTCACCACATGCATTTTTGGACCTGGTTAACTTTTTCATGAAGATTTGAATTATTATTTTATTTAAGATTCATCTTGTTCCTTGAGTAATACTTACTTATTACTGCTTACTCCAGCATTTTTTCTGCTCTTAATTTTTCTCCAATCCCAACTGATTATTTCTTGGTCCTCCCTCAATGCTTTTAAGTGGCTGCCTTTATTCTGTTGCTTTTAACAACTGCCAGTTTGAGTTCTACTAATTTCCCCCATCTAACTTCTGTACCTTCTTTACATAGACAGTCCTGCTTTTTGCCACTTTTTCCTCTAGTTTTGTACCTTCTTTCATCATAGTCAGTGCTTGTTTATCTCTGGTAGCTCTTTAAGAACCATGGGCTCTCTCTGCCTGGACTTAGGGTGTGACTGTTTTAAGTGGCAGAAACTTTCCCTTGTTCATAATTTTAAGTAACAGAATAGACTGCAAATGTGTCAAGTAGGTAATGTGTCAAGTGAACAAATAAGTGATTCCCAGTAAGCTGCTCGTAGAATTTGCAAAAGACAAAGGTTGCAAAATACATGTTAAATTTCCTCTTTTAGAAAGTGACATTATAGCATCTAAAATCACAGATGATCCTGAAATTCTTATATCTTTAAAAATAGTATTTCTAGTAAATTGAAAACATGAAAAGCTGAAATAGAACATGAACTGGATTTGGTATGAGCAAAAGTTGTGACTATCCTTTAAGTGATCTCAATTGCTAAAGTGGGAGAAAAAGGATGTGAAAGTAAGGGCTGACTCTTACACAAGTCTGTGAGAATTGTACAAGACAAAAAAAGTGTAGATGTACTCAGTATTGTGTTCCACCCGAAGATGCTACAGCACTGAACTGCCAATATTTGTAATGTAATTTAATTCACTTGATTTTCTGTAATTGAATTAACAGAAAGGGCATATTGGGAAAATTCAGTAAATAGACTAATTTTTAAAGACTGAGAAGTAAATAAAGTATTGTAGAAGAAATTTTTTATACTGTTTTTAGGAAAGACTTCACAACATCCTGATACTAAATAATAGTACTATGCAAAATTCAGTTATCCTATTTCAAGTTAATAACCACCAGGTTCAAACCCTGTAAACTGGGAGGCATTATTTATATGTCTGCTGTAATGGTTTAGAGACTAGCATTAATTATAAAATTGTAACTTGTAGCTTGAACTAATCCTAAAAGCACACGGAAAACGTAAAGGAGCCAAATGAAACTAAAGTTACCTCAGGAGTGAAATTATAAAGTACATAGTCATGTCACCTATGCACATACTGATTAAGTGTCATCTTTACTTTCAAGTCTCCAAAAACTACTGCTAAGACTTTAACAGAGCATATGTCTCTGTTAATTATTCCCACAACATAATCTCGAATGTAGGGATCTACAGTAAATTCAAGGTGGTACGCTGGAAATTCACAGGTCCATTCTTCAAAATCCTTCTCAACTCCAAAACGGCTTCTGTTTACACATTGTTGATATTCATGCTCATTTTGCAGATCAAATTCTGCCATTTTTTGCACAAGTTTTTGGCTTATGTTGTTCTTGACTACTCTGAAGTTGCAGTTACTCTTCAGGGATGTTGCACAAAGGTTATTCAAGGCATTATTGTACTACATTTTCATCTTGGAGATGAAGGGGAAAAAAGGTACAAAAATGCCTTCAACTCTGGGGTTTTCGTGATGATTATAACTATTACAAGCTTGTATAAAATGCAACATGCATTAAAAGTTAAGTGTTTTCAGCCTAGTTTTGCATTGGATCATCAAGAGAAAGAAACTTGATCATCAACTTGACAAGAAAACAAGCAAAATGTGTTTCTTTTTTGCAGAGACCATGCTTCAGCTTTGCTAGCACTGTATTTAATATGTTTCCAAGGATAAACATTATGAAAATCAACATATTTTTCTTGTCCTTGCTTTGCTCTTGCTTCAGTAGCCATAATGCCATGAGATGTCCGGTGCATCTCACTGTATTTTAGTCAGAAGTCTTTTGAAGCTAAAATATTTAGGGAGGCTAAAACTCATTTAGAGATTGTTTCATCGTAAAATGGAAGGTTAAGAAAGGTTGAATGAATCAGCTATTGACTAAGGAGAGACCAAAATAAGTATGTTAAAGGCTTAATGTCAAGCCTGTCACACTGCATCTATGTCACTAGACTTGGTAGTGCCAGGAGATTTTCTGGGGCACTGTAGCTCAGTCATCTGTACAGTTAGTTGTTAGAACAGTTGCTGGCACAGATTTTTGCCTGTGCACAGTTCGAGAGTTGGCAAGGTACCACTCCTGGTGGGCACTTTGGACGTGATCAGCCTGCTGTGGAGCTTGAGAGGTAAATAATGTGGATGTGAACTGTCCTTTGCAAGCTGGCCTCTGTGCCAGGGATCAGTCCTTGGAGTACTTGTTGCTAGGTACACAGTGCTGATTTCAGATGGGATTTGATCCCTGCTATGCACACTGAGAAAAATTAAACTTTGGGAAGAAAAGCAATTGTCACTCTTAAAACTTCAGGAGCAATCTAGGAACTTTTTTTTGACAAACACTGAAGCCTTAAGGCAGTCCTTTTTAAATGACTTGCCAAGGGAAATTAATTTTTTTTAAGCTTTCTTTTTTCTCTCTGGAAGAGATTAGTGCGTGCATTCTTGTAATAGTTTCAGGGTTAGAGGGAAAAGGACGGTGCTAGAGTTGCCCCTACCTTCTGGTGAAGTCAGGTTGACGAGGCCCAAATCCTGACACCGGGATGCTACACTCCAAGCGTTTGGCCAACGCAGATCCCAACACCTTCTGCAATGAAGTTGCCTCCTCTTCACGGGGGTCAACCATGCCTGACGTTGGATCGCCATGTGACGAACGTTGAAGGTGGATAGGGAGAGGAAACCCCAGGCAAGAGATTTTTCCTTTTACCCCTAGTCCTGGAGGGGATCGGTGCTCCCTCCCTTCCCCCTACCCACGTGGAGCCCCATGGCCTCCAGAGAGACCACAGGACACCAGCATCAAGCAGGGAGAGCAGGCAGAGAGCTTTATTGTTCTGGTAATTGCTTAAATACCTTTGGGGGGATTACAGTGTAACTAGTGGGAGTCTAGGAGGTCTTACAAACCAACCAATTACAAGAAAGGGTTAACAACCAGTAGATGAGCTTCCAGTTATCTCTTAGACATTCCGAAGATACAGGTAAGAGTGAGGAATCTTGGGAAGGAGAAGGGTTTACACAGAGAGTTACAGAGCCATTTTGGGAGCATGTTCACTTTAACAACGTTAAAACTTCTGCATTCTTTTATATACTGCAACATTTTTTGAATGGTTCTCGAGTTTTCCTCAATGCAGTTGTCTCTAAATGCCTACCAATAGCTACATTCAGCAATATTTTTTATTAAGGATGCAGATTATAGATGGTGATGAAGTACTACCTGTACGTCTAAATTCACTCATACTTTTCTTTATTAAAAGTAGATGATGAACATTCTTTAAAAAAAAAGAAAAAAAGTAAGTGTAAGAGTCTTAGCAATCTTGCTTTGTATCATCCTATGGAATATTTTCACATGCAAATTATTTATATGTGTCTGTATATCAATTAAACTTGAGACAATACAGTGTTAAAATATAGTTCCATTGAGGGTCTAATCTTAAAAAAAAGGCTGGAGTTACATATTCCAATTGCAAAAATCCATTGCAAGTATATGACATTAAAGCAGACAAAAATGTCTTTCCCTCAAGCTCAGTTTGGTAACAGAACTAATAACCCTAGCAGCTCTTGGGAACTAAAACACATTAAGAGCCCTTCAGCTCTGAAACAGGAAACCTCAAAGGAAAAAAGGGCTCCAAACAAAACTACACAATAAATATTGCCACTGCAGTGAAGGCTAGGCAGCACTTTAACTTTCTCATATAAATATCACAACTGAAAGAAACAGCAACTTATTTTCAAGTGTTTTTCTCATGGAGAGAAATGTCAATATTTTATATTTTATTTATAGCTGTGCATGCTGCACTAATGTCCCAGCAAAAGTGAATCAAATTGATTTCCTCTAAGAGTCCTTTCTGTGCTGTGTGGTTTAATGCTTTGCTGCTCTTCACCACATTGTTTGGTTTGTCATTTTTTAGTTTTTTACTTTAGCAGTGCACATGCCATTTAGTAGTTGTAGGTATTTTCAATGTATGGCATGAGTTTGTATGTGGTGTCCTCATTTCAGTCATGGATTACTGCATGTTTTCAGTCTGAGGGTGTTTCACTGCATGATATTTGATACAGTTTCTTCTCAAGCTTTTCTTGAGAACTGCAGTGTCTGCGGCAGCTTCTGCAGCAAAATCTGTAAAGTACCAAGGGATCAATCTCACTTTCCAGGTTATATGACTGAGGAACAGCTGCACTGCTGCATTGAATCATGGCTACCTAGAGTCATGTGGCCCCAAAACTTGCACTACAGCTGCTGATCCAGATTTTCTTTTTAAAAAGCTATCTCTACAATCATAAAAAGACTTAAGTGGACGGAGACTAAATAAAGAAGTGATTTAGTAAAAGGGTAAAAGCTATTCTGTCTGGAGGAGGAGATTTAAATACTCCTTATTGGATTGAAGTGCTATTATCTGGCCAGACTAACAGACCAAAGAGACACAGCATAGTTGCTTGCCACAAGAGTCTGGTCAGGGACCAGAGGATCCCAGTTTAAGCCACCCCACAACTTTTATTTGGAGTTACAAGATGTATAGTAAAGTCTTCAGTCACAAGCTACATATTTGGGCCCAATATATGGTGCAAAGTTTTTAATGCTAGGGTTCATTAATTCCATCAATCTTAATTGAAGATTTTCCTCAATAAAGTGTGAGAAAACCTGTTGAGCTGTACCCCAACAGGAGATGCAGTATGTGTTTGGGTGCTTCACCTGGGAAGTCTGTCTTGGGGTTAGATGTCATGCCAATGATTGCTAGATCTGCTTACACCTGTCTTCTGGGTAACAGTTGGGTGGTTTGGCATTTGTACTTAAAGCAAAGGTTTTGCGATTAAAGCCCAAACTCCCATTTTCCAAGACAAGGTTTTAATAGGACAGTTCAGAAATACCTGCAACAGTTAATTTCTACAGGGCTAACGGTATATGATTTCCAGCAATAAAAGTGCATAAAATCCTGCACACTCCTTTATAATGTGAAAACAAGTTCCATGCTGTGTGGATTACAATGCTCTCTTATTTTAAATTTTCAATGACTGCTGTATGTGCTCAGATCCTTGTGCCATTTCTGTCAATAGGTTATTAACAAAAGCTGTAGGGACATGAATATTGTTCCTTATGGTGTTCATGCAATCAAGTAATCAACTCCTATAGAACTTCTGAGGACCAACATGTAATGTTGAATGATTGAAAATGAGAATCTAAACACTTTTGAATAGGAGCAAATAAAATGACAGCAATATAGATGAGCTGTAATAAACAGCAGCAGTTTGTAACTGCAATAAGCAGATCCAGCCTGCTCCCTTAGTTGTTACAGAAGATATGAAATATCCTTTTGCTTTTACAAGTGGTATTTGACAGCATCACTAATGATCCCATCAATGTTGTGGCAAAGGAATCAAAGTATTGAGGCTTCAGGGATTAACAGCAGAGACATAATTCTCTTTTTGCCCCAGATCTAAATATCAGAGAAATAGCACCAAGCCCATAGGTGTACAAATAAGCAGAGAGATATTGTAACTGCTGAAAAATAATTTACATCGGATATATCAGAATGAGAATATCAGAATAAGACAAAATATTTGAAAACATACCTCACCATTCATTTCAGCATCCATTTTGATGATCCTTAAAACAACTCACTCTTGTAAGACATTCTGTTCCTTTTGGGTGGTGCTTCTGACAACCACAAAAATAATATGAATTCTGTCTTTGAAATAAATTATATAGATCAATGCCAGGGTGTCCTGGTTGCTTTTTAGAGATTTTGGGTAGTCTTAGGTTCTGTCAGACCTTTGAAAATCTGCTTGAAATTATCACAGTTCTCTCTCTCACTCTCTCTCTCTCTCTCTCTCTCTCTCTCTCTCTCTCTTTCACACACACCCACCCACCCACCCACCCACCCCCATAAGGTAGGGTCTGATTTCTGTGTGCCAAGACAAGTTTTGGAGTGATGGCTGACAGTGGACCTATTCAGTACATTCAGTCATATTCAGTGTGCTAGATCCGAGCCCTATTTAAAAGTGGCAAAGTATTCCTAACTGCCGTGAAGCCAAAAATTCATACAGCCTCTCACATTATATTTACTGTATTCTACCATATCTACTATTCTGCTGTATCTACTGATGCTTCTTTTTGTCACACCTATTTCATGTACAGGTCAGGGAAAGGGGAGGGAAAACAGGCACACTAGAAATCCTTCAATGTAACTCTAAGGGAAATCGTGAGCTGCCACTGTTGTGAGCACCTCTAAGCTTCAGAGAGCTACAGCAGCCCACATCACCAATCTGCTTACTTCCAGCTCCACAATCATCAGGCAGACCTAAAGAGCTGAACTATTTTTTTATTTCCTTTTTATTTTTTAAAGGAAAGAAAAGACGGATTTTCTTAAAACACAGTTCTATGGTGTATAGTGAAATCTGTTGCCCCAATTCATGACTAATAAACATTCTATTAAGTGGAAAGGAAGATCGCTGGCATGGCATCTGCTTGCTCTACTGCCAGTATATGGGTTTGACAGAGTGAGGGCTGCAAGGACCGTCAGTTGTCTTAGCATGGCCTTTTGTCCCATTCACTTTTTCTAGATGTCACTCTGACTGCTAGTGGTCACGGCAGCTCTAAATGTGATTCCAGAGTGCCCTGGCTTTCAAGAAAAAGAACTTTCAACGGGCAGGCTGTCTGTGGGAAACCTCCGCCTCACACAGCAATTTTCTGTGTGATTCAAATAGCTGTGTGCCTTGTTTTGCTTTTCAACAGAGCTCCTAGATGTATTGCTCAAATCAACCTATGGTGTAAGCAATGGAGGCAGAGGTAGGCTTTGTAAGCCGCAGACCTTCTCGAGAAGGGATGAAAAGGCTTGGCTGGGAGAGGGAGAGATGCTTTCCGCACGGCAGCGACAGCCCCTTCTCCCGTTCCTCCTACCGGGGACACGGGAGCGCCGGGCGCCTGCCGGCTCGACCAAGCCCGCTCTGCCCGGGCAGCAGCGCTGGCAGTGCGAGCAGCCTGTGCCACCGCCCCCCGCTGCCCCCGCCCGCCGGGGTCGGTGGCCGCGCACCCGGGGACGGGGACGGGCGCGCTGGCCGCGGGCCCGCCCGCCGGGGCGGTGTAGGCTCCCGCCGTGCCTCCCGGCGCATAAAGGCAGGCGGCGGGGGCCGGGCAGGGGCAGCGGCTGGCGGCGGCACGGCAGCGACCGGCGGCGATGGAGCAGCCGGTGCAGACCGAGATGTGGAAGGCGGGGAGTCTGGAGGAGCTGGTTCGCATCCTCCACCAGATATTCGCCGAGGACAAAGTCAGCGTGGAGGAGGTGCAGGCTCTGATGGAGTCGTACGAGAGCAATCCCGAAGAGTGGCTGAAATACGCCAAATTCGACCAATACAGGTAGAGAACAGCGCGGAACGTGGAGCCCTTCGGGCCGCGCAAGCGGTGCCGGCGGTGGGGCAGAGCCGCGGACAGGCACCGGGGACCAGCGGGACGCAGGGTGGACACGCTCAGCCGGCAGCCCCTCCGAGTAGGCGAAGGGCAGAGGCCCCGGGCCGGGGGGCGCGGGGGGCACACGCCGGAGCCGGGAGGCGGCGGGGGCGGGGAGCGGGTGGGGCGGCCGCGGCCAATGGCGGGACCGGCGGCACGGCCGGGCGGCGGCACGGGGGACGCTGGCCCGCACCCGGGGACCCGGCTCGCACCGGCCCCGGCGGCTCCCGGCTGTGGTCCTGCCCCGGGCACCGCCGGGGCGCGGCACCGCCTCGGCCGCGGGGATGTCCCGACAGAGAAGAGAAGCGTGCCTAAGCAACCGGAATAGACGAATAAATACATAAGTAAAGAGGGGGAAAGAACGCGGGCGAAGCACATCGGCTGCGCGAGTGTTGCGCCGATGCTTGGGAGGGGGCTCAGTGACCAGCGCAGTGGGGGTTGAGTGTCCGTGGCTGCGTGTCCTGCCTTACCGGGCCCCCGTGCTCCGGTCTCGTCTTTCTGCGGCGTAGTGCAGGTCGAGTCTTTTTGCTGCTCGCCAGTAGGAAGGAAAATACAAATTAGGGTTTTAACCCTCTCCAACTTTGTTCACAACTGATTTATTCCTGTCATTGTTGGCTTATCTGTATTAAATGACAAGGTAAATGCATTTTGTTCCAGTGTTTCCTTAAAAAAAAAAATAAAAGAAAGAAAAAACTACCAAGCAACCAAAAACCAAACATACACCCCTCACCCCAAAACTTTTCCTTTTTAACCTTGCTATTACGCAAGCATCATTCTGGCTTGACTTTTCTTTAGCCTCCTTTCACCTCGTTTTGACCATCCTCCATTTAGGACAAATCTTGAGATTTGTAACAGAACATAGCAAAATTAAGCATCAGGACAAACAAGTGTGTTAACTGTAGAAGAATGCATGGTAACATTTATTTATTTGTTTGTTTGTTTACTTATAGTCTGCCAGAGCTTCTGCACAGAAAAAAAATAAAAAGCACTTGAAAAGTTCAGTCAAATGGTAGCATTGACTGCTTGTGTTCTGACATCATAGAAAAAATATGTCTACCTGATATTTACACAGATTGTGGATGTAGTGAGAGGCAGTGTATAGACATACATGTTATGCTTTGGAAGTAGTTTGTTGTGAGCAAAATAGACTCGTCTTATGGGAATGCTAATTTGAAAGCATTCAGCTGATATCAGTGCACTTTCTGTGCGCCCTTGCTTACATCCTTCAGGAGAGGCTGAGGTGTCCCATCATCCGCATAAATATTTTCTTTGCTTGGCAAAGTGAAGTGCAAATAGTCATGACTACAGCTAAATTGAAATGTGAAGGTCCCACTACATTGCTTGTACCATATCGGCTGGAAGTGCCTGCCCCAGATCAAAAGAGCCACACTATGTAAAGTAACGTATAGAGCAAAATCCCAGTTCTTTATCCAGTGACCTTTTCAATTGAACAACATGAGCAGCAGCTTAGGGGAGGCTTGCAGGAGAGAATAAAGGAACAAACATAAGGAGTTTTTTAAAGAAATTTTGCTCTGAGAAACTTTGTTTAGAAGTAGATGCTGGCAAAAGTTTCCTCACAGGTGCTTTATCCACACAAAAATGCTACAGTACAAGAAATGGAACTTTCAGGAACAGAGTGAGAGGACCATGTACAGGAAGCCTGACATCTTCATTCTTCAGTTTTTTTGGCTTTGTACAAAAGAGTGCTGTGTAACAGAAGGAAAGCCAAGAATATCAGAAAAGGAGCTGCAGAAGAATGTAACTATGTATTTTTCTTGTTTCATTGCAGTCCTCTGTTTCTAATTATAAGCCAGCTGCTGAAGTGACTTCATTCAATAACTATTTTGATTTGATCCTGTCTACTACTTTAGTCTCAGACTCACGGTTCCCGAACTCCAATCATCTATGTAACGCAAAAGAAATATGATTCTAAAATATTATATATGTGCTTCTTTCTCCTTCCTAGAAAAACAATTCTTACAAAACAAAACAAAAAAAGTTAGAAATACAATTTCATTGTTTTCTAAGTAAAAATTGCATTTTAAGAACAAAAAAAGGAAAAGGTATTTTTATATGTCACAATCTTCTTTCACAAACTTATTTGTAAGATTTTTTCTTTTATAGGCATATCAGCACACTAAAGAGCAAACACTTTGTATTTCAGGTATACAAGAAATCTTGTGGACAGTGGAAATGGAAAGTTCAACTTGATGATCTTGTGCTGGGGTGAAGGGCATGGCAGGTTTGTATTCAATGACTATGGTTTCAGCAAACGTATAAATCCACCATGTCTTTCACTGTCACACAAAATAGAGAAACATAATCAACCCTTTGGGAGTTATCAGAAGGTGTCTGGAAACTAAGCAGTGCAGAGCTCCTATTGGTATAGCAGTCCTGAATATTTGCTGTAACTTTTGGAAGTTCGTACCTCATGGCCATTTTTAAAGCACTCTTTTTAAAGCGTTCTGGTTTTCCACCAAAGCTTCCCTTTTGTCAGAGGAAGTTTTTAGCTCCAAAAATACAGTGGCTGATAAGACCCTGTTCAACCTGTCCTGTACAACAGACACATATAACTCAGTTGCAGAAGAAGAACTGGGTACAGTTTAAACAGTCTTTGTTCTCTCATGTTGTTTAAATCTGCCTCTGTGACAAGATCAGAAAAGTAAATCTGGGTTAGGACTGCAGATGGTGAGGAGGGAGCCCCTTTTCAGAAGTGTTTGGCTTTCTTCAGGTTCACGTATCCCATCTCCTCCTTCAAAACAGACACACTGCTGATGTGGCCTCTTGAGTTGTGTACACAGATTGTACACATGGTTGTGTAGTCCTACACAGTGTGAGGGCAGGATCTGTCTCTTGGAGGGTCTTAAATGGAAAGCAAAATAGGTTAAAGCAAAATAGGGAATAACAAAATTTGTGTGTTTTGACTGGATATTCTTACTTCTAAATAGAAAACCTAAGGAGATGTTGGAACAGGTTTTTTGTTTGTTGCAGTTGAACATTTACAGTATTCTTTAGGAGATGCCATATCGTCATACTCAAAGGGATATAGGAACTGAGCCCACAACCTCTACTCCTCCTGGGCTATTCCCATAAAGCCTGTAATTTGTGTCAAACTGTGTTTGAGTTGGATGAGAATTTGCTAGAGCTAGACTGAGACCACTAGTTGTTATTGCTTCCTACATGAAGAGGATCAGATTTTCTCATGGTTTGTGTAAGGATCATGACGACGTGGCATTTGTGATCTGTTCTATGCCTGAAGCAAGCTCTGGTCTCTTGGCATCTCAGTTTGTAACAAATCCCGTTGTTTGTTTACCAGAAACAGTAATGTACTAGTACAAAGTTTTTCATTGAAACTCATTCCAGGGCAATCAAATTTCCTCTTCTTCCTTGCCCTTGATAAGTGAAGAGCTCTCCGTTTGTCATAATCCCTTTGACTTCTATAACAATCAGTCCAGTATTTAAAAGAAAAAAAAAAAGCCAAAACCAAACTACATATCTAGCCCATATACAGTCTCTAAATACAGTAATTAAAACACACTTCAGGGCAAGAAGATAGATCACGTAAACAAACAAATCAGATTCTGCTGGTTTTTCATGTCTTGACAGGAAAATAAACAGGTTAGTGTAGCTGGTTGTACTTAATACTATCAGAGTGAGAAGTACAGCATTTTTTTCTTCAGCAATGTCTGTGCACCCCAGCAGTAAGGGGACCATATAGCTCATCTCTTCATGGTTTTGGAGCAAATATGAGGTATACTTGCAAGTTTATACCAGCCTCTGCCTGGGATCATGGTGGAAGCATCGTTTTGTTTCTTGGTACAGAAGAATTTTTGTGTTCTGAAGAAATTTTCAGTCCTACTTCTTCCCCTAGACTTTCTTTGTATTTCTCTGTGTCAAAGTCTTGGTTTGATCAATATCTGGCTATTCTTCTAATCCAGCTGTATGCAAGCTTGTCTCAATACATTTCTAAAGTAGTAGTTTTAAGTAGGCATACCTTAATGCATGACCCCTGTGCAACGGAATTTCATTCTAAGGCTTCTGTCCAAGTACAACGTGCTATGTCATCTGTCCTGTTTGTTTTACTGAAATTAAATAAGCGTACCACACTGAGTTTGGTTATTCTTTTTACATATATAGCAGCATCCATGATCACACTGACTCACACTGCTTTATGAAGATCCTCCAGGGAAATCTAAAGGAGACTCTGTTTGAATGGCCTGAGAAAAAAGGGAATGGTGAAATGACTAAGAAATCAGAACGTGTTTTGAGGGAAAATCAATGTGCCTACATTAATGGTAAGCTATTAAGCTTGTTTTGGCAACTACCTATCATGAGTCCTATTCCTAAAAGAAGAGTTCATCTGCCCTCTAGTCTCTTACCTTTAACAGTATAATACTTTATGCAGAGTTTAAGAATGTGACTCTCTAGATTCTGCACAAATCTGTACTTAGATTCAGTAAAACAACCACAACAAAAATGTTGTTTTAACTCACTCTTAAGACATTGCAGTAATTGCCTAACTCTCTAATATGCTTGACATCTCACCTAGATGAAGCAGGCTTTCATCACCATGCTTCTAATAACTATCTGAAATTTCTTACTTAGACTTTGAATAGTATTTTCCAAGAAATAAGAGAACAAAAGTTTAGAGAGCTTAAGAGCCTTGTTTTTTTTTTCCCAAAGAAATAATCTTTTCCCACAGTCATGCAAAATCTATGTCAAAAATGTAAAACCTGTCTGAAATAAATTGATAAGCCAAGAGCAGAGGCTCCCATTCTCAATGCTACTTCTTGTGCAAATCAACAAAAGACTGTAGTGTTGAACTGCAGTGTCAGCAGGATTGAAATTCTCAATCTACAAAACATTTGCCTGATTATACAGGTGTTGAGAATGATGAGGACTCCAGTAAGACTGCGTAGGTTCCTAAATCCATGCCATCACATGTATCTGTAGCTATTACCACCCTGTGTTATGCTGGAGGCCAACCTGGGTATAATGTATTGTGGTGCTACGAAAGACACTGCACTTCATGCTGAATGGCAATGAGTTCAACAGAACATCAGCAAAGAGGGTCATCTGCCTTTTATGTCACGGGTTAGACACCCGAGGACACACCTTGTGGGATTGAATTTGGGAACTTCCCAGTTGGAGGGAGCCTCCTGTTCGATTATGGAGTTAGTAAGGGTGAAGTCAATGGGGAAGAAAGACTAGTGTTCTGCAGGCCTCTGTTGAAGGTATGCCACATTAAGTGCACAAAATCAGTAGGACAGGAAATGCAAGAAGGATCTTGACACATCTGCTGATGTTCCCATGGCAGGGACTTGGGTTCTCAAACTCCATCAGTTTTTCTTACCTATGGAGTTCTTTTCTATGCAAACAATTACACACTGAGTGCATCTGATCCAAAGCTTCCTTGGTTGTTTTTAAAATTTGATATTCAGTTCTCTGAGGCAGTTTGGATCTCTGCCATGTTTCATAACAGATGTTTTGGTTTAAACATAATGTGTTAAACAAGCAGAAGGAAAACACTGACAGTGTGTTGATCACCATAACTACATCAATAGTAAATGCCTTCATGATTCTGTTGCATACTTCTTGGTTGGTGTTGAATTTACATGCTAGAACCCACTAAACTCTCTTTATTTGGGTTCCCCAATGATGAGCACAGATTTAGGACTTTCCCCCCCACACTGCATCCTCTATTTAGATAAAGTATGTTAACAACACTTAGGGCTTACCTTTCAAATGTATCAGAGTTCAGAGTGCACTAATGACTCTCAGGGCATCAAGACTATGTTGCACAATATAGGTCTAGGTATTACATAAAAATATTCAAGTACAAAAGCCTGAGTTGTTTTTACAACAGGATCATAAACCTAAATTCAAAGTCTCTTTTAAGTAACTCAAACCCACCACTTCAGTGTAGAATGGAAGTCCTTTGTTTCATGGATGTGAGTCTTCATACCTTATATTTCTATGTAATAGCTTGATTTCTATTCCACCAATGTGATAAACACACAACATACAGTGCCTCATTTTGCTGCATCTTCACCTATGTTTACTATTCAGTTATGACTGGAAGTATAACAGTCACTACTAATTTGCCACCTTATCCAAAAGAACAAATTAAAAGCTTGTTCTCCAAACCAATAAACTGAGAGGATTAATTAGGAAACTTGCCTACAGTAGAAGATGACTGTACCCCTGTGCATAAGTCCATGCCCCAAATGCATGCAGCTATTTTACTGTGACTGATATCTGTCTTACTTGGGTAAGAATTAGCAGTACAAAGGGTTTTTTCCCCATAAAATGTCTTACTAATTTTTAGAAACACAAACCTTGCTGCTTCTGAAGCATCTATATCAACAGCTTTCCTAGAGTGGTAAATGAAGTCCCTTGGAAATGAGAGCTAGAAAATTACTGACAGCATGGTCTTCCTTAAGTTTCTTAGGATTCCTATTAGCCTTTATCCTGTGGTAGATAATCTAGAACTGTGGAAGGTGGTAACTCACTGGGAATTATCAGTGTATTTAGAAATATGTGCTGGAGAACAGGAGTCAAATTCCCTGTAGTGAGTTTGTTGTTGCCCATAAAAGTGCAGGCATGCCTAGTTGCTCATGAGTTTCAGTTTAGAAAGCATTTTTCCAGGCAATTAAGATCTCCTTAGATCTTCCTGCTAACACAATTTCTCGTTCCATGCCCTGGCTGGTGTAGACTCCATTGGCCTGCACCGCGTGGAGAACATAAGCCACACGGAGACTGCCGTTAGCCTGCACTTGTACAGCCCACCCTTTGACACCTGTAACACCTTTGATCAGAGGACTGGACACAAGCACAAAGTCACAATGACCTTCTACAGCCAGTATGGGGAAAGGACTGTCTGTGTAAGTATGAGATAACATGCTCCTCACCTAGAACTGGGCTCTGAGCCCTGGCAGGGACAGTGCCAGGGCTGCCTTCCTGCCTACACAGGGCAGGGTGCTAGTGCCCCAGGACAGGCAGGGGGTCCAGCAGCTCTGCTCTTCACGAGGCATCCCCATTTAGGATCAGCATAAAACCTGTTTCCAAGTACAGCTTGATTTGTCAGTTTGCACTTCCCATGTGTGTAGTTCCCTGCTTTGTAGCTTGCCTTCCCTTCGTCATCAGGAGATCAGTTCTGAGCAGAGAGGAAGATTAATGAGAAGTTTGCTGTTAGCTAAGCATCTTCAGGCAGCAAATGACTGTAAATGCAACCTAGTCAACGGAAAACTGTGAAGTAGCTATGTTGTTCTGGACAGCTTTAGTCAGGTGTAACATTTCCTGACTAAATTGCTCTGCCAAAGGTGAAGCATCACATTTCAAGTCAGAGGTTTTAAACCTTATAGTTTACTGTAATGTACAGAATTCTCTAATGAATGTAAGTCTTTAAAATCACAGTTTTCACACAGTAAGATTTGTTCTGAAAGAGAGAGGAGGCTGGTTGTTGTCTGCATTCTTAGGCAATGGCATGAAATTTTATTTGGATGGGAAAGAAATCTTAAGGTTTTTGGGGTAACCAAACTAGGACATCTGGGAGAGGTTAACAGGATTCCTTTCAGCATTATTGCATGCATTGGGAAATATAACTACTTATACACGGAGAAAGGACTGATTCCTGATGTTCAGCCACAGAGGTCTTAAAACTGTTTTGTTAGATTCTAAATATTTTTATCTTCCACTGAAGCCAGAAATTCAGTGTTCACGAGTTTTCTAGAGCGAGTCCTTAGTAAGATCCAGTTAAAGTTCTATATAGTTAACAAGTACCATGTAAATTATTTCTTTGAAGCCTGTCACATTACCAAACAGCTGAAGCACAGATTTTGATCTTTCAGAGTTTGAAAGGTCTTTGAGAAAGTAAACCTGAATTTATAATTCAGATTTTAAAGATTAATTATTGTGGGAAAATGTTGAACAAAATTAATGCAAGGATTTAGTGTTTGCTTTTTTGCTTTTTGTTTTAAGTCTTTATTGAATATGAAGTATATAAGAAAGTGAAACTAGATGTTTTGACTTGGACTGTTTTTCTACTCTGATCTTAACCATCTGGCACTGTTTGTACCTTTTGTGGGAAACTGGATCTGGCTTACAGGAAAGAGGTAAATACTAATCACTGGGTATTTTTCAGGAGTTCCTGTAAATGGAATTCCAGTAAGGGAGAAAGTGGTAGCAAGACTGGGCCATCCCGCTGCCTGAAATTACTTCATTCTACAAAACCCTTCTAGTCTCAGTGACTTAGTTTTTGGAAAACTGACTGGAAAAGCAAACTTTCTTCTGCTTCCCAGATCACAAAAGGACATAGGAAGACAGAGAGCTATAAATTAAAAGATACCAGGAGACTAATGTCATGTATATATTGTATAGTGTGTAATGTGTATCTTTTATGAGTGAGGAGATCTGCCTAACTAAAGCACATTCATTGCTTCCTCTTTGTCTTAATTATTTTGCGGGTAAAACACAAAGGTAAATCCCTAATGACTTCTGGCCATGATTAAGTCTTGATTAACTAGCTCTCCCGTAAATACATTATTAGTTATATAGGCCTAATAATAAAAATAGTATATGTGTCAAAGGACTTGCCCTTGGAAATAACTGCATAGTTCAGGTTCATACCATGAGAACACCGATAGGAAAGTTCACTGAGGGACAACTGATTTTGTCTTCCGTGTCACAGCCCATCAGTTCCCACTGCCAGGAATTTTGCTGGGGGGAGGTGGTATATCTCTCTACAACCTGTCTTCCGAGCTGTACATTAAAGCAGTTTATGTCAAAATGAAGTAGAGTAGATTATCAGGGAGAGAACACAGCCTAAAGGACGAAGCACTCCTCAGGAGTTGGTTCTGCCCTAGTCAGTCATGGTCACACAAAGCCTATGAACAGGGTGATTCTGTCAGGCACATAGTGCCTTTCATGAAACTCTGACAAGGAGCCCTGAAAATAAAAGCTGTAAGAATTTTAAGGTCCTGAGCTACTCTGGAAACAAAGGTCCCTGACAAGACTGTGAAATAGGCAGTGATTGTCTCTTTCCCGAAACAACAATCTCTTTCCTTTTAGGCAACAGCAGTGCCACAGGAGAACAACTGAGAAGCACCAGCATCCATTTGCCTAAGACCTGCTGAATCTTTAACCAGGGACAGAAGACTTGCATGGCTAAGGTCGACAGCCAGATATATTTTGATACCTTGTACATTGAAGAGTACAGTAGGGCAGCTTCCAGGCCACCTGCAGTTTCCTCGAGCAAATGCTGATTATGGGACACTAAGCTCACTAGTGCCATAACCTACTTCAGCGGTTAGATGCCTTGTCTCAGTCTTCTGTCGCAATTTAGTAGTTTGTTTTCTAATTCTAGCCTCTTTTTAACTGCACTTTTTATATCACACTGAGAATATCAGAAATAGGATTTTTAAACATCATCTGACACTTCTCAATAGACCTATGGGTATGTATGCTCTCCATGTAATTAGTAACTATATAAACTTCTAAGCTTCCAGTCACTTGTACTTATGTACACTAGATACAACTAACAGAGGCTTTTTTTTTAATTAAGTCTTTTATGTTTTAATGCTCTAAGCCATCTTGATAGTTTCGTGCATTTTTTATTTTTATTTTTTACAATTTAATTTTTCAGATCTTGTTTTAAATAGGAGCAGAGAAGTGCTTCATGCACAATTATTTTCAAATTGATTGCACAGAGATTTGGCTTTTAACAAGACTAATCATACTTAGTTCAGCTAATGTCCAGTTCCCAAAGTGTTCTGTACAGTTAATGAAGAATAAAACTGAAATAAAACTGGATTTGTGCACAAATTTCAGTGTTTCAGCATTTTTCTCCTGTTGACTAAAATATTTATAACACTTTACTAAAACCCACATTCCTCATGAACATCTAGATCTTTTCCAAGCAATACACTATTAGAAAAGACTTAAAAAAGCTGAAAGTATTTCAACCATGCAAGGAATCCTGACTCCAATTAAGTTGGTGGGAGTTCTGCCACTGAGTTTGCTGATGCTTAGTTTTATCCTCCAGATTTAGTCAGAAAGAAAGAACCATATTGAAAGGAGTTAACTGTAATTAAACACATCAAAATCAGTAGAGCTGCCTGCACTGAGGGTATCCCATTCGTTTAATGAATCTAATAACATATGACAAGTGGAGAATGTGTGGAATTCTTGTAGTCTTATAGGCAACTGCTGGTTACTCAGAGACTGCACTTTAAATTTTAGCCGTATTGGTTTTAGATGAGTCACATATTTCCCTCTGTATTGACAAGCCCAGAAAATATTTACTTTATGAGACCCCATTTCCAAGAAGGCTGTGCAAATTTTCAAGAAATGTTTGAACAATGTAACGGTTTTGGATGAACCTATACCTTACTGTGAGAGTGTCACAACGTCAGAGATGAGCTGAGACTGGCAGTCCAGCACCCTGTTCATGCAAGGTCTCTTACAGCAGGTTGCTCAGGACTACATCCAATTGGGATCTGAGTATCTACAAGGACTGAAGCACTACAGCCTCTCTTGGCAAACCCTTCCAGTGTTTTACCACCCTCTTAGCAAAAAACCCTTATGTTTAATTGCCCCCATTGCCTCTTGTTCTCTTCATCCTTCTCACAGAAAATTAGCAGTTTCATTCAACTAACTTAAAATATAGCATATTCATCAAGTTTTTTCTTACTAGGAAATATTAAAGAACAAATCCAATAGCTTGTAGACTACATGTTCAGTCAGGTCAGGGGAACTGAAAGGGGAATGGAAAAATCAGAGAGACAGCCAAGACGCACAGTGATGACAGCAGCTAGATGTACCATAGATACAGAACCCCAGCTAGTATTCCAGCTAGCCACACATACACCTTGCAAGTGAGACAGAGAAAACACAGGCAGAAATGACAACAAAAGTCTACCCAAGTTGTCCCAAACACTGTTTAACTATAGTAAACATGGTATCACACATCACATAGAATAATACAGGAACGTCAGTTTTTCAGAAGGTACTTACCCAGTACTTATGTCCTCCACACTAGAAACATATGGGGGGGTAGTCTGCCCAACATAAAAAGTACAAATACAGGAAAACTTGGGAGAAATGTCTGATTGGTTCCAGAGTCCACAGAGCATGCACCACCTTTGCTACTTCCTATGCACTAGCTGTGTATCAAGAGCTCTGAACAGCACAAACATAGAGCTAATACCTACCAAAAGCAGAATTTAATCAACAAATATCAAATTATACAATGAGATATAGAATCACTTCTTCACTTACACAAGTATGTTCATATAACTTGTGCTGGTTGCAAACATAGAAACCAGTTAATAGCAAAGTAGTATTTGCACAGTGTTATGGGTGAACAGCCCAGGTATTAAACCTAGCATATGAACGTACTTGAGCTTTGGACCACTGTTAACTGGCCATCTGATGAGGTAGAAATGTTCTGTAAGATGACAATTACCTTTCACTGGGCAATGAACAGATGTTTAGCATTTCAGATGCTTTCATCTGGGAAGGTGCTATTGAGGAGCATCTCTGTAAATTGGAGAGAATTTAACATTTACCTGGGTTACAGCTAAGATACTTAAGTGATAAGAAATACTGCTCCAAACCATTCAGGTTTGGAACAGCAGGAGGAACTCAGTCTATATATAATTTGGTTCATTAACCAAGACATAAGGAGGCAAAGTAATGCCAGGAGTGGGGCAAAGTGCAATATTTACAAGAATTCAGCAAATTGCAAGGGTTTGGTGGTTTTGTTTTTGTTTTGAGAGTCATTATTAGAAATTCTGCCAGAAAAGAAATTGGTTATCAAAGACGTATTTTACATGGGAAAGCTCTGTAGTAAAGAATCATCTGGAAGGTATATGCCATATACAAAGGAAAAGATGACAACAGGGACTCTTCAGGAATGGAAATGTTATCCCTACCTGTATGTCCGTGATAAGGACTAGATTCACTGAAATTTCAGGGTATGTTCTGGGAGAGTTTCACATACATATAACCAGCAAGTCAGCAGCTCTTTTTCTCCACATACTAAGATATGGGATCTCTAATGCCTTCAACAGGACTTGTTGCTCAGAGAGGGTCCTTTGCTGAGTAAACACAGTTTTTTAATGTTCTTATAGATAACTGAGTCTAGAGTTACTTTGTGTCTAACTCAACACAAAATTGTAGCATGCACAAATTAGTTCAATTTGTTATTTAAGCCTAGGTGATGGCTGAGTCTGTTCATCATCATCCATTGTCGATGTATAGAGGAACACACCACAATCAAAATCCACCTTAAATGTAACCCTCATCCATTACAGTTTTTTTTTCATTAAAACACAGAGTTAAAAGATGTGCTGCTCACTAGCTAATCCCTATAATTATTTTTTCACACTCTTCTCATGACAAAGAAAAAGCTGTCTTGCAAGAACAGAGACTCCCCCAGGGTAAAAGAGCTGACCTGCCACAGTGACTCTATTTGCAGAGACGAGCAGAACGAATCAAGCAGAAGCTCAGTGCTTTTCAACCATACTATATGCTCTGCTCTCACCCATTTAGCTCATGAAAGACTTTGCTGTCCTTGAATATTAGTCCTATGTTCCATGAATGGAGAGTACTCCATCCACTCTGTCTGGTAAAGGCAGCAAAACCACCATGGAACAACTCTTCAAGACTATTCCTGTCACTTGTAGCTCCTATGAAGTTTTATTCAATAATTTTATCTCAAATCTTAGAACCCTATGGGTACTTAACACTATATTGTATTTCTTCAGGGAAAAATGGCCACTAAAAATAGGAATAGGCAAACTCTTGTGACCTAGTTGATCTTTCATGCATACCATACAAGAGACATTTAAGGGCTTTTTTAACAAGTAATGAGATGTCTTATGCCTTTTGCAAATCTGTTTCCTCTCTGCTTTTACTCTCCAATTCACTAAAAACCTTTGGTACAGACAGATAAGGGTATTATTTTATCTTAAAACTTAAGCTCTTGACCTCTAAGGTGTACCTCTTTCCTGTCTCATTGCAGGCTAAGAAGAACACATAATATTAAAATCAACTTTATTTGCACTTCATCTCCCAGTAGGAAAAAATTCTTTTCTGAACTACCAAGATAAAGTGTCTATGCTGTTCACTGACTCCTGCTTAGGGTTATTTTTCATGCCTATTCTACTCCTTCAGGCCTCTGTGCTCTCTTGCAGGTTCTATTTAGATAATTGGTTGACCTATGGCCAGTGGTGGTGCAGAGTATTTTAAAACATGATGATTACATGTGAATTAATGTATTTCTTAGGAGATGAAACTTCATTAACCTGCTTCTTTAATTCATAAAGATTAGAGGAATGACATAAGAGGATTGTGTAGCACATGCTACTCTTATCTGGCCAGTTTCCCTGAGATTCACATGAATCACAAAGTTAGCATGAGAAAAACATATTCCCTGACCAGAAAACAAAACTTCAGCTGCAAAAGACAGCTATATCCTGCTCTCTGCTACCAGTCAGAATTCAGATTTAGACCCTCAGTATCTGTGGGTTTTCATTTTTGTTTGGTTTTTAAATCACACTGTGAATGCAAAGTGTTTGATTTTCATTGTAAATTACTTACAAGTCAAGCCCTGAGAGCCACAGCCAGAAAATTTAACTTCCTCTTCTCTCCCCAGTGGAAAAAATGTCCCTGCAACACATCACCTGTGTGCAATGAGCACTTGGTCAAACAAGATCGCCAAAAAATGTTTCTTCCATTGTTTAAATACTAACACAGGTATACAGCTTTGCCCTTAAGAGAATTGCAAAACAGTATTGTGAGTGCTTGGAGCCAGGTGCAGAGACCTCTTGTTGATCACTCACTCAGTGCATGGCCCTGAAAGTGCACGTCCCAGGCATAAGGACGGGTGACTCTGAGGAGCAGAAACACCTCTGGATGTTAAAGAACTACTCTATAAATGCTGAGGGTCTGTTGCCACTGCAAAGATCAAGTTCATTTGAGGCCTGGTTACCTGTGGTTATAGAAGATATGGTTTGAACCTTTCATTGGACTATTGAAAAAAACCTCCTGGGAGGCACTCAGACCTGTGGCATACAGCTATTTCTCTGATATAACCAGGGCTGTGAATGGGCCTTCTGTGAATTGCTGTTATGAGAATATTTACCAAGCATATTCATAGGGAGAAAAACAGCATTTGTAAAAGCTTGTTTCAAGAGAAATGTGGACAATAGTCCTATTTAAACTTAAATGCTGGAGGAAGCCTTATAATCTTTTCAGGCTAGATCTTTATGTAATACAGGTTGGAATAGCAATGCCGTTGTCAGCTGACTTACAATGTTTTACATTGATTGAAACAGCCATTATTAGTGAGTGCTTGATTCTGGTTACATTTATCATCCGAGACTTCAAGCTGTGTTCCTCCCTGAACATTGTTACTGATGAGTGAAGAGGTACTGCTTTGGGAAAGCTTTGACAGCCAGTGTTGCATGTTCAGCAGGAGTCTCCAGACAACAGGCAAATGTAAGAGGAAAATCTTCATCCTGCATCACTGTATCAGTTAAAACAAATAGCACGCCTCTCTGCTTTTACACTTCACCTCATTGCTTCATTGCAATGTAAACACAGATTAAGGAGGTCCTTTAATTTGTTGTACCTACTTTGGGGTTTTGATACCTTGCAAAAATAAAAACCTTGGGTTGGCCCCTGCTCTGTTGGCATAAAGCACTGAAAAAAACCAGCTTAATTCATCTTAAGCTTAAGACTTCCAAGCTTGGCATTTTTGTTGACATAGTATTTAAGGCATTTTGCAAAGCAGTGCAATATTCCAATTGTAAAATTTCTCAAACCAGGTAGGAAAACAACTCAAGGTTCTCTATGAAACTGAATAGCATAAAGTACAAAAATGTAAATTATTGTTGCCCTTTTATATGTAACGTGATATCATTCACTCCATTCCTCTATGACTCATGGAAGCATGTTATAGATATTAGAATGTGAATCAGAAAGAATTAGAGATAATTAGACTGTGAATCATGAAATGAGCTAAATTTTGCCAAAGTAATTTGTATAGCCTTAACTGCTTCAGCACCTGAGCTCCTAAACATATTTATTCCCACTGTATCAAGTCCCTGACAAATGAGTAATATCAAGTCCTTTAATTATAATGGAATTGAAGCACAGAGAAATTGGTCACTGTCAGACAGGGCAGATCCATCCATGAAAATCCATGCTAGCCTCCCATTCATTTAGCTCATCTGCATTTCTGCAGCTGCCTGAATAAATATAATCTTCCACGGAGAGCTAAAAAAGAGCATGTATGTGTGTGAAGACAGGTTGAGAAAGTTAGGGCTGTTCAGCCTGGAGAAGAGAAGGTTGCATGAAGACCTCATGGCAACCTTCCAGTATCTGCAGGGACCCTACAGGGAAGCTGAAGAGGGACTCTTTATCAGGAACTGTCCTGATAGGACAAGGGGGAATGGCCTCAAAGTGGGAGTAGGTTTAGATTAGATGCTAGGAAGAAATTCTTTACTGTAAAGGTGGCAAGGCACTGGCACAGGTTGCCCAGAGATGCTATAGATGCTCCATTCTTGGCAGTGCTTAAGACCAGGTTGGACAGGGCTTTGAGTAATCTGGCTTAGTGAGAGATGTCCCTGCCCATGGCAGGGAGGTTGAAGAGAGGCGATCTTTAAGGTCCCTTCCAACCCAGACCATTCTGTGACTCTGTAATGTATCATTCAGTTACCTTGCACTTCTGTTGTAAGACTAAATAGTTGAAGTAAGACCTAGAAATATCAAGTGTGCCTTTATGGGAAAAGTTCACTCTCACTTTTGAAAGAAATAACATTAGATGTTTTGTAGGAATCTTTGACTCTGAAGTCACAACCATTACATCCAATAAAAGCATCTTTCATAATCAAAAAGTCCCGAACTTGTGCAGGTCTTTTCCACAGAGTTGAAAATGATACAAAAAAAATGGAAAATTCTTTCCATAGACTCAGACTAAAATAAAGGTGGGGTTTTGGAAACCAGTTAGTTCTAAACAAAACAAGACCAAATATCGACTTGTCTTTGCAATTCCTTTATTTACACCTGCAGAACAGCTAGTAACAGGATTCCAAGTAGATGCGTGAGTCATGGAGTCACTGTAACATTAAACATTTACCTTAATTGTAAGGCATTTATTTGCAAAAAAAAGAAAAGCTTGAAAAAACTCGAGCAATTGCAAATAATTGCATTTTCACAGTGCCACTGGCTTGGATTTGCAAGCTCTGTTGAGAGCCAGAGATACTATACGACAGAGAGACTCCAAAGCTCAGGCTTTGCCATGGACTGCAGGCTTGCTGGGATTAACTGTGTGAAGACATTTGTACAGTTCAGTGAGGAGCAATCAGGACCAAGACTCACTGGCGGTTTAAAATGTACAGGCCAAGAAGTTGTTACCTTCTGCTGACCATACATCTTTCAAAGGCTGCAGCCTCAAAGAAGGCTGAAGGCTCTTCTGAGCCACCACAGTCTGCAGCTTCGCACAGTAAGGTACACTGAAATTAGTGCCAGATTTGCTACATGAAGATTAATAAATCACCAGAATTCATGAGGAGCTACACATACTTTCAGCTGTTCCTGGTGCAAGGTAGAAAGTGTGCTAATACGATCACACTCCATAAACAGTGAAGCAGCAACCATTTCAATCTCCTCCATCAGATTTAGAATGGAAAGAAAGAAAACATTTTGAAGTTGTACTGAAACTCACTAACAAGACAACTTGGAATTAATAGGTTGTTTTAACCCTCTAAACATGCCATGACTATGTTGTTAAATAAATGCAGGCTTGAAAGCAGCATCATGACACTAATGAAAAACAGCAGCACATTAATTTAGGAAACAGGTATTCCTATGTAGCATGCCATGTTCTGGGTTCATGGAAAATATTCTCTTTATTTAAATGAGAGAATTTAAACAGCCTTGCATGAAGCACCATGCAGCAAGAAGGAAAGATGATGACCTTCGATCAAGCAGTCCTACTGGCAGTAGTCATGAGGTTCTGAGACCGGAATTGGTTACACAAACCAGATCTCAGATATTTTATAGAAATCTTCAATCAACTCACAGACTTTGGTTCCTAAGAGAACATAAGATTCCCACATGCAAGATTCCCTTGAGGACTCTGGTGAAAGTATACCCAGAAACATCTGGAATTATCAATTGGTTAAAGGGTAATGATTTAGCAGTTTGAAGCAGTGCTGACTTCTCAGTGTTATTACTACTGAGGTTATTGTGATGCAAATAGCTTATACCAAACATTAAGAGTGCTGAGAAGAGATTTATTTTTGTTTAATAAGCACATGAAGTTCCTATTAGGGGCCAAAGTACAGGGCCTTGACTGCTAGGGTGGGGATGCCACAGGTTATAGGAGCCAGGATTGCCATTTTACCTGTATGAATCATGGGTTGATAGAGATCTGTTGCAGTACACTCACCGGAGCACTACCTGGGGTACACACTGGGTTCTTAAATGTTTTCGGGATGCTGCAGCTCTGTTGACATTTCTCCTAAGCAGAGTTTTTACTAGCTACCTGTGTGTTGACACAGGATCTCACAAGCCAGCTGACTTCTTAGCTAACTCCTCATATTACCACTGTCTCTTCCAGATATGTCAGTAGTCCCCATAGACTCATCCTTTGGCATCACATTTCCAGATGAGGCACAGGGAAGGTAATTCACTTACAGAAAATCATGATGGGGGTCTTTTTGATAGGGTGGATCTTATAACCCCCTTTTATAGTTAATAAATTAGGAAGAATAATGCCCCAGAGACCCATACAAAAGAAAATATTCTTTTCTGCAAGAGTCATTAGACCAGCTAGTACAATTAAGAAAGATGGACAAGTTTCAAGCAGATACTACCTCTTCCTTGTATGGAGATAATGAGCACATAGTATTTGATCCCAGAAGAAATTTATGTCTAGGATGGCAACTCACTGGTTTACAGGAAAATTCTTGATGGAGGTGAAATTCTTTTATAGAAAGGTAATATCACCCTGAAGAAAAAAAAAAAAAAAAAAAAAGAAAAGAGAAAAGAGAAAAATAGCACAATAATGGGATAGAAAATTTAATAGAAAATTTGCAAAGCAAGAAAATATCAATTTTCAGAAAAGCCTTTCAGATCAGTTCTTCTGTAATAAATCTTGAGTTTTACTACTGATCCCCACTGAAGTAGAACGGGATTGAGCGGTGTTGATGTCTTTGTATCCCAGTGATGTAATGGTGAGTTTTTGAGGTTGTGCATTTGGAAAGGGCAGCACCAATGTAGTAATGCTCTTTATATCTCTTAGATCCCCTTCAGCACAGGCAGCTGTGATTTATAAATTCCTGTGAATTCTCATGAGTCTAACAGGAGACAGACTGTTCTTCCAAGAGGTGCCTAGCACCAGAAGTGTGTGGGCTATCTGGGATCCAAGACTCCGTGACTGTTTTTGTGATGTTCTGGCTCCAAACCCCTTGTTTTCTTTATTTTCCAATTACTTTTCATTGCAGGGCACACTGTTAGTTCATCTCACAGGAATTTGTTTACTGTTTTCCACTATTTCAAGCCTCTTTCCTGGTTAGTTTTCAACTTGGAAATTACCTTTTTCCACACAGACACATTTTTTTCCCCCTAAAGTTCTGATTAGATACTATTTTTTCCCACTCTTTGCCTTACTCCAGTAAGTAGCATTACTACTCACCAAAGAACACTATTTGGCCTGCAGCTGTATTTTTCACTATGGTTCAAGGTCTTCTGAAGTCGAGGGTGTCTTCTTTGCTGGATGCTGGCCAGTAATAACACTCTAGAGTAAAAGCAGGGAAAATAACCCTGCGCACTCTTAATCTAATTTTATTTCCTCCTCTCTTTCCATTTTGTTTTTATTCCTTTTTCTTCCTGACTTTCTATGTTATGTTCTCTCTCTTTCTCACCCTCACCCCCTCCTGCCCTAATGATATTTTATATGCAGTGTGGGCTACATTCAGGAGAGGGATTTAATTTTGTGGTGAAACTGTAACGAAGTGGGACATGTGGATAGGCAAAGTAACACATTCAGTATGGATGATATATAAATGTATAGATTTTTCTTCCACTCTTCTACCATACTATTTTCAAACATCTTCAAACTATATCTCTTTTTAGGGCTTAAACCTCCTAAAGAAATGTACCAAATTGACAAGATTATTTGTCTTGCCTCTCTCTCCTAGTCCATGGTGCTTATATCAAGGCTAACATGCATTTGCATATTTGAGGATTCTGTTTCCTTAGTGATGTCACACTTGCAAGCATTAAATCCAGTTCCTTCCTTTAAATCGAATAGTTAGGATGCTGAGGATACAATTAGGGCATTGAAGGAGGAGAATATTGAGATAACAAAAAAGTTGTCTTTTCATAATGAAAAGTCACCATAATCTGCAAGATCTTTACTTGGGAGCCCTTTTGATTCTTTAGATCAAAGTCTCAAAAGTATTAGTCAACTTAGTCAACTGCTAAG
This sequence comes from Empidonax traillii, assembly GCF_003031625.1. NCBI lineage: Eukaryota > Metazoa > Chordata > Aves > Passeriformes > Tyrannidae > Empidonax > Empidonax traillii. The sequence continues at coordinate 1,712,869 of NW_020955200.1, forward strand.
GGAAGCAAGAAGAAGGAATTCAAGAGGCAGATCTGCTGTCTGTGCAAACAAAATGCCGAACACCTTCTGGAGGAGCCCTGGGAGAAATGTTGTGCCGTATTGATCATGTATCATCACACTACTGTGAGTATGATGGAGTAAAGTGAAACCATGCCCTGCATTGCCAGAACAGCCAAGGTGAAGTATAACATAAATCCTGGCAGCCAACAGGAAAGGCTCTGCTGGTACCTTGCACAGTAGCAGCTGGAAGACATTGCAGTTACAATTGGCTCCTACTCTAAGACTGATTTGCTTAAGATCTGAGTGCTTCTCTATTTCAGTAGTGAAGTATTTTAAATTGTGATATCATTTAAAACAGAGAACATATTATGTCACACTATAATATACGATTTTCACTCCACAGAAATTTAAAAACTGTTTCATAATATGCATACACTTCAGATTAATTTAACATTTTGCCTTGGCTCTACTAATTTTCTACTTTCTAAATATGATTTACTTTCTAAATATGTAAACTTGGTTAAACTGATTAGTCACAGAAAGGCAAATTGTGAGGGTTCTGAGGTAACTTCCTGTTCTAAGAATATAATCAAATACTGCATCCCAAATGTGTGAGAAAGATTCTTTGAATTCTTTTTTCTTTTGTTTTTCTTTTTCTTTTTTTTTTTTTTTTTAATAAAGATAATTACAGTGAGAGAAGTGCCAGTTTAGAACAGGTTGTTATATGCAGCCAACTGTATCTATGTGTATATAAACCAAATCCCAACAACTGTAATTGAGTCCCTGTGTACAGACTGTATATGGGAGATGAGAATTACTTATTCAAGAACTAAATTTAAAATAGCATTTCATGTTTGTCTGCCTTCACAGGATGCACAGAAGGGTGACCAGCACTTGAGCAGGTGTCCTGTGTGCTTCTGCTGGAAGGGTTAGAATTGCCCTGTACTTCATACCCTGCATTGCTAAGAGCAGAGAGCATGCAGGTTTAACTCATGCTGTGTATCAGAGCCTGCACTTCCGTCAGTCACATTGCTAAGGGACAGCTAAGACAGAGAGTGGAATGAAAACTGTGATGTTCTGGAAGGAGAAAACTCATTAATGTCATGGCAGGCATGGAGGAAGTAGACAGTGTAAAGCAAATTCAAGGCAGTAGGCATCTCAAAAGAGAAAATACTTCTCTCTTCAGTGGAAAAAGGGCTAGAGAATTGGTTTTGTACTTTTTTCTTGGAATCCAACTGGAAGTGTTCAGTTCTCAGATTGCTTGCTGTTCTTTAAACTTGTACACTGTAGTTGAGGTGACATGCTTGACTTAAATCCACTCATCAGTTTCTTCTCCTGCAGCTTTAATGTCTGGTTTCTTAGTATGTCTCTTATTCCTTCAGAGGTATTTTCTTGTGCTCAGAATATTTAAGCTACACTTTGATAAGTGCCTGGGTTTATTATATTTTGTACAGCAAAGCACTGACTTGGTTTCCACTGACCTTCATTTCCTTGGACTGACATTAATTTTAAGTTCTGTATCTTTGCTTAAACACGAAATGCGTTAGTCAGTGATAGCTTGAGTTCTACTTTATTACACTCAGGTGGAGATGGTGAAATCAAACAGTTATATTGACCTGAGCTCAAGCTGGGGTTCAGTTCTGACCTTTGACATACAGAGAGTTCCTGCTGATTTCAATGAAAGTTAGGCATACACAGCCAAGGCTCAATGTTTGGCCTTCAGTCAGAATATGTATTAGGTTTTGCTTTTCTCTAGATGTAGAGATTATGTCAAAAACATTGTCTATTTGAAACTTGTTTTCTTTTGGTTGTCTAAAGTGAGGTGTCTGTTCCCATCGTCTGATCCCAACCTGAAGTCACAAAGCTTACCTCTAGTTTTGCCAGCTGTAGTTCTCCCAGCTTGCCAGTACTTTTGCATCAATGCTGAGGACATCACCTCATCAGGTCACATCACCTTGTTGACACAAAGATATGCCTTTGCAATGCAGCCCAGGGATGACACAGTTGACACTGCCTGTCTGTTTCACAAGCAGAAGATTACATCAGTTCTTATTGGAAATTCCCTCTAGCCAGGCACTTCACGAAAAACAGTGGTTTAGCTGTTTAGATGGTGCTTAGGTATGTTTATACAGGAACTGTAAAACTAATTCAGCAATAACACATTTCAAACTACCACCTTGCACAATGGAAAAAAAAATGCTGAAAACAGCTAAAAGAAATGTTAGTTTGAATGGTCTCAACACAACTGGCCAAAATTTTTTAGCACTTACTTTAGTGTCATTCCAATAGAGTGCATAGAAAGTTGAAGATGAGACAGAGTTTTCTCATTCTGGTTCCAGTCAAAGACACAGCAAGGAGTTTCCTGTATTGGGAGCTTACAGTTTCTGAAGATAAAAAGAGAGAAAATTCTGGGAAAAAGTAAGAATTACTATACAGTTGCTGAGACAAAAGCCTTAGACAAAGAAAGAAGAACGACTTGCTCAAAGCTACGAGAGGTTGTGGTGTTCTGACAACCTCCACTCACTGCTCCAGGACAAAATAGTAGAGTGTTTTCCCACTCAAGTTTTGCTCCTTGGAGTAACATTTAGCACTGTGCACGGCAGACACACATAATAACAAATAAAAGTAGTTCAGATCAGCTTGTGGTTTATATCTACCCACTGTGTGTCTATGTCTGCCATGATGCAGGTGAAAATAGCTGTCCAGAAGGATAACTTTGGTAGACTATTAAGTAGTTCTAGAAACAGAACTGGAACAGACATGGGAAAGAAGGGAATCACATTTCCTGGAAAAAAGAGTCTAGGAGAATTTGGATGAAGTGCTAAGACAAGCCTTGCTCACCTGACCACAGCTACTGCTGTGCTGAAAACACCACAGAATAGGTCCATGTAACATAACATAATGCTCGTGACACAACCCACATTGTGCTGATAAAACAGGTATGCATTTCTGAAGCCATTTTGTGCAGTTTACTATGAATTCTTAAGGTTGTTGTACTGAGTTAGGTGGTGTGTTTCCAATGTTAGAATAGTCTTTTCCTGTAGCAACCTAGAAACCAAGTTTTGTAATAGCCTGAATTCCAAAAAACCTTGGGGAAAACTGAAATTGAAAGAATGTTGTTGGTGCTTATATGTAAGTATTTAGACACATATATATAAGACTTAAATGCATGTAGAGTAGAAAGTAAGGATTGTAAGGCATTATCATTTAAGGAGGTAGGGCTGGAAGAGGCTTCCTTGTATACAGAGGGGAAAATTTCCTTTCTGAATTCTTAAGAAGTTTTATGGGGTTGATTTTTTTATTTTGTCTTGGCATACTTCATGTGCACAGGCGCTACCAAAGTGATGGCTGCATTGCTTCAGGTAAAGTTTTCATTTTATTTTGGCAGGATCATTTTCCTGGTTTTCCTCTGAAAGCATTTAAAACTGTTCTTCTTTATAAGATGTGCTGGTTTAAGTCTGGGCACTCAGAGAACAGTATCACACTAGTTTTTGTTAAAATTCTGGATAGGAAATGCATATTTATGATCAGCTTGCTATTCTCTTTTTGCTGCTTCTCTCACCTTTTTGCTGTCTTTTTGTCTTTTTTAAAATAATCATGTTTATATTTCTGTTGATTCAATTATTCAACATTTATTCGACATGTCAGAATACTTGGAAACATTAAATTAGATAAATGGTCTCATACCAAAGAAACAATTGAAATGCTAATGTAGATGTAGATCCTTCAATCTTAGTATAGTCTTGTAGGGTAGAATATTAGGCCTGACTCTGTTTCACTTGCTGTATGAGCAATCAAAAAGCCCATCTCTAAAACGGAAACACTTCTAAGTATCTTGGCCACATAAAGGCCAAGTTGTTTCCATCTCTTTGAAACACAAAATCCAGCATGTTTATCTTGCAATACTCAGGTGAGTGTTTTCGTAGAATAATAGAATCATTAAGGTTGGAAGAGACTTTTATGATCATCCAGTCTACCCATCAACTCAGCACTACCACTGTAACCCCTAAACCACTAAAGCATATCATCCAGTGCCAGATCTAAAAACATCTTAAACACCTCCAGAGATGGTGACTCCACCACCTTCCTGGACAGCCTATTCCAATGTCTGACCACCTGAACAGTGAATTTTTTTTCTAATCTGGATCTCTCTTGTCCCAGCTTAAGGCCATTTTCTCTTGTCCTCTACTATAGGCATGATAAAAGAGTCCATCCCCCACCTCACTACAATCTCCTTTCAGGTAGCTGTAGAGTGATGAAGCCCCTCCGAGCCTTCTGAAGACCCATTTTAAAAGGGTAAATTTAAAAATGAAAGCTCAAAATATTAGAAAAAGGTACAAGTTTCACGGAAAGTTTGCACAATTACTTGTAGTAGACAATTCTGTGTAAATACTACTTAAAAATGCATCCCTTTTTGTTAGAAGATATAAAACCAAAGAAAAGTGCCTACTTTGTCTGGGGTTTTGTCTGTTTGGGTTTTTTGGGGTTTTGTTGGTTTTTTTCTTATACAGAAAACAAGGGCTATTTCTTCAACTTTTCTTTTTTTCTACCATAGAATTTTTAAATGTAAGAACAGCCAGCATTTTTAACTTTGTCCTTCTTTCATTGAACTGATGTCGGAGGAAACAAAACACCTAACAGAAACTAACAACCTCTTGGTTAGATGGCATGCGGACGAGCATGGTGGAAATATCTACTCTGAGTGCAAGGGTCAGAGCTGGACTCTGTAGCAATAAGCACAAGGAGAGAACTGGAAAACATAATTATTTTTCTTGCTTGCCTGGTTTTCTGAAACTCAGTAATCTTTCAACAAAAGACCCTTTAGATTTGCAGATATTTGGGATTGAGGAAGAGGTGTTTAATTTCACTATCAGCTCCTTCCAGCCAAAGCTACAATTCAGCAGCTTTCATCATCATGCAGAAGAGTAGTCAATCAGCAGTTAAATACTGACATGAATAGTGCCTTTGTAAATATTTCTCTTCTGTCTTTGAAAACACACAAGCCAAAACAAAAAATCTTTTGACAATGTGCGAAAAACAAAACTGAAATGCTTCAACAGCCTTTGGAGCTAGAAGGCTAGACACATAAACTCTTAAAAATTGAATGCTCTTTGTAAGGCAGAAGAAAGTTTGTGTTCTGAGATTTAACCATCAGGCAGTCCAGCAGTGCAGCAGTGTGTCTCAGGAAAGCATTTCTTAGCTATGTCAGTTCATTGGTGGCATTTTTATTCACCATCATGAACCATTTGCAGTCATCATCATATTCATCTTAATGCCTCTTAAAAGCATTAGCAAGACCCTGAGTTTCCAGCTCTTCAGTCAGATTTGATACATTTTAAGTTCTGCCAAATAATCCCCAAGTTGAGTGATTTTCTTACCTGGAAGAATAAGGATTTGAGTTTGTGTTGTTTCCTTTTTAAAATTCTGAATGCACTTTGTGTCACAAACTCAGCCTGACTCTTCGGTAGTACCAGCAGAAAGCATTAGGTAAGTCAGGCTTAGATAAAGTATTTTTTTGTGTGATGTCCCAATTCCATTAAGTTACGTAAGCTTATTTATGACTTTAACTACAGGAAGATTTTAAATGTTTCGATATTGGTGAAATGCTGGACAGCTTCTGAGGTGTTTTGCTTGTTCTCCATGACTGGTTGCACTGAAGCTGTTAGTCCTGCAGCAAAGCCTTTTCAAGTGTGAAGTGCAGAGAGCAGAGATGGAGCCAAAGAAAGAGAAGCAATTTTTTCAAGAGGCAGTAGGAAATCAAGAGTCTCCCTCACATACACAAAGAAAATATTTTTCATACATATAAGTTTATAATCATGTGTATTGTATAGTGTCATGGATGTGTATTACAGAAAACATTGCAGGCAGTGATTAAAGAACATTGCAACTGAAGTGGAGCAATTATCTTGAGATGTGCAAACACAAGTGCAAAATTGAATACTCAGACTTGTATAGATTGCAGGGTACATAGACCAAAGCTTCCAATCTATCTACTGTTTTTGTTCTAAATTGTATCGGATTTTAACTTTCAACAGTGATGGCAGGAAAATTACCTCATCTAATATCTGGCAGACTCAACAGCAACACCACTGCTCAGTCTGCTCAGAGGCTGCTGGGAGTCCAAATTCTCTCAAGAAAATGAAATCCAAGACTGTGTCCTACCTCTTTGTGGGAAAGCTGGGGTTTTTTTTACAGGATAAACTGCTTCATGATCACATAAAACAATCTGGGGATGGTTTTTTTCAGTCATCTGGCATCTTATGTATAACAGTTAATGCCCTTTGGAAGGGCACGTCTATATTAGAATTGTTATGTTTTCAGCAGTTACTTAAAGTTAGATCAACAGTTCCCTCCAGACAGTCATTGCTATGTCATTCTGCGTAGATTTACAGCTTAATTAACCTGTGTCTTTATCTGTACGTCATCCAAGATCAGTCCAGCTGACTGTAATCTTCCACTTACATTTTAAAATTCAACTAGTCCTGGTAAAATTCCAGTTTATGTATACTAAACAATATTTATATTAGAGCAGTCCAGTTACCTGCTTCCAGGTGCACTGGTAGAAAGGTCTTCAATTCCGTGGTCACTGGGAAAAGAAAGAAATTCCCTGACATGCCAAGACCCAGAAGCACTGGTAATGCAAAAAGATGAATAGAAGCCAAGGATCTTTGTAAAATGGGGAATGGGGAAGGCATCTAAGTAACTGCAGGTGCCAAGGAGGGATCTCTTTCGCAAACAGAGATTCTTCCAGGTAGATTCTTTTACAGCATAGCAATCTTCACTTAGAAATACGATCTGGAAACCTAAGATACAAATGTGAATCTTTAGATGGAGAAATAGTATGCAGCTTCTGCTGAGAGGAATACCATTAGTCAGAATGCAGGCTGGGATAAACTTCCTTAAAATTATGAGGTATGACCCATGTTCTTAATTTAAAGCAGATCAATGCCAGATTCCTTAAACAGGAAAAAAAAATAAACTTTGAGGCAGAAATAATTTCCAAATGCTGCCTGAGTTGAGAAGATATGCATGTAGATAGATGAAGGGATACACACAGAAACATCTGGCATCCAAAGTGAAGCCTAAAATGTAGGGGTTTGGCTCACAATCTGTGGAGCTCTGTGGGATAAAGCTGTTGTTTCCTACAGCACCAGCAATAATTCCAGCCTGCCCTTGTTAATGTAGTAGAACTGGAGGCTTGAAATGAAGAGCAGAAAATAACTGGATGAATCTTGTTATTTATCCTGGTGCAGTATTCTTATCGTGGTCACTGAAAACCTACATTTAAATTTTGAACTTGCAGTCAGTACTTATAGCAAAATACATTTTTTTCTACATTTTTCTCTAGAATGTGTAGTTATTTTGTCCACTGAAGTCAGTGAAGTAACAGTGACCTAAGTCACCTGAGCTTTAATCCTGCCTGTGGCTGGAAGCCCAGTGTTTCTCTCCCATGCTTTGCAGTAGCAGAAGAAAAGGTATTAGACAGAAGTTACATTTCTGTTTTGAACCAGAGACCATTTCTTTGTTTTGCTTTGGTGTTTGTTTTTTTTTTTTTTCCAGAAAAGTTATGAATTAGTCAACACATACCAAAGGTGATATTCCAGCTAAAATGGTAACTGAATATCAGAAGATCATTTGGGCTGTGCATATATTGACAGGTAGAGTAACACAGTAGGAGTGGAACTATAAAATAGAACAATTGATGATCAGGACTGGGTATTCCACAATATATTAATTTCAGTAGGTTTTACTTCAGATTGATTCTGATCTGACCTGTAAAGAGAAGACTCATTAGTGGCTGGAACACTTCAGGGGCACATCTTCTGCGTTAGGTTAACCTGCAGTTAATCCAGAAAATATGTTTCAAGGCCTCTCTGCAGCACAATAAGTGGGAAAAATCAGGAGGTTTCCTTCAAAGTCTAGCTTCTCGACTCACCCAATATTCAGTGTAGAAGAGTGGTTTATCTCTCTCATAAGGACAGGCCATCAGTTTTGCGTACTTCAGTAAGTGCAGCCTGGGTACAGTCTTGCAGGTTCTTCTCTTGTTAAAAGTCTTCCCACTGGGTTATAGGTAAGCTTGCTTGCAAAAGGATTATTTCTCAGCTGAAGTAAAAATATCTGTTGTATAGCATTGGCTATGGCATTGTTACGGCACTCTTCTGAGGCCTGCCAGAGAACAGCTGTTTCCTATTTTTGAAGGGTAGTAAAAAAGAGACAGACAAGGCAGGACAATTCAGAGGGAGTGGTAGTGGCTTAGAATTTGTGCTCTCTTCTTCAGACAAGGTGCTTGATTCACAGAACTTGAAACTGGACCTGGGCAAGATCCCTGAGGCAATACAGACATAAATGCTGAAGTGATTGGAATTCTCAAAGAACTGACTAATACTTTTTTTACCTGGAGAGGAAATTACTGACATATAAGACTCACTACTGAAGTTTTAAACCTCTTGAGTTATACACTTTCCTTTTTGATGTGCCCAAAATGACCAAGGTCACTTTATTTTTCACAAAGCAATAAGTCCACAAATCAGAGGACAGACAATAAAAGATTGATTCAAAGTCATTAAAGCAATTAATAAGTATGCTTATTTGATAATAACGCTTCCTAGAATAAGTCTGAAACCACTGTTAGCATCAGTATCACAGCTGGTGAGGATATCCACCTACGGAGGGTAGCCAGAGGTGGCCCTGACAGCTGCTCTGAATTGTCATGTTGCACATTCCACGGTTTAAACAGTAATTTATTTTGCAATCCCTACATCATCAATTCTGGGATGTTTGTCCATAATGTTTAATGTTTAGAGAGGTCAATATTTAAAGAGATCTGTTTTCAGCAAATAAAACCTCTAGGTTGCCTGAAAGTTAATATGTCACACACACTGATGGTGATACAGAGCAAGAATTGTCACCGACAAAGTGTCAGTGCCTCTGTGAAGACAAGAAATTATGATGCCAAGTGAACCACTAATGAGAAATACTATTTAAGACTTCTGATGCAGTTTCTGAGTGCCTTAGTAAAGTTCACTGGAGCATAAAGGAAAGACTCCATTTGTTAATCCTATTCAAGACGTGGAGGGGAACAAAAAAGTGTGAATAGTACAAAACAGGCTACATAGGATTTGCCAGCGTGGGGAAATGAACATCCCTGCTGCTCTGCCTTCTTCTCCAAGCTAGTGTGGGAAAAAACAGGCATGTGTTTTGGCAGATTGTGCGATGCACTGCTGCTCTCAATAATGCCTGTAAGAGTTTCTACAATATCTTCCTGTAGAATCTCTGCCTTGAAGTAGCATCGTCATGCTTGGCATCGAGGTTCCCAAAATGATGTTGGCACAACCCAAGTAGCAAATTTGAGGGTTGTGCTGCCTACAGGGGAAGATACTGGCATTAAAAGCTGTTACTCTAGGCACTGAAATCACAGTGTACATGACTATGGTATTACAAGGAAAGAAGTAAAGGGCTGGTGACCTGAGGTTAGCAGGCTTTGCCTCTGCTAACCCTGCTGCTTCTAGATCACCCCCTTTGCCTGACTTTCTGCTTTCTGCTGCAAAGGTCTGTGGCACCAATGCTGGGAAGCACAAACTGCCCTCCCTCTCCTTCCACGTAGAGTTCTGAGCAAGAGGAGGACTTAAACAGCAGATGAGTAAAAGACCTCTGAGCAAAATCCATAATGATCAGAATCACAAAGATACTTTTGCACCTGTTAATTGAAATGGTACAAACACTAGTGAGAAAGCTTATGAATCTATAGCATTCATTATATATATATATATATATATATACCCACACACACACATAACATTTTACTCTGATTTAGGAAAACTCACATCTACAAGCAAAACCAAATTCCTTTCACTGATATGGAAATATAGCCCTTAAATCTGAAATGACTTTGGTTGAAGCATAGGTTAAATATCTTGATGTGGTGTACTTGTTGTGCAAACATATATTAAAAAATATTCTCATAATTTTAATTTTTCTGATTTTTCAGAAGGTGTGACCATTTGTTTCCAGATACTCCAAGCAGTTCTGATATTTCTGGGAAAAGGAGAGATGCTAAAACAATACTGGCTCTTAACAAGGAAGCTTTGTGTTCCAAGCTCAAAAGATAACTCAATTCCTGAAAATCACATCTGATAACAACTTTCCTAAGCAATAAGTATATATAGTTTTTTGCGTGTAAAGAGAGGACAAAATACAGTTTAACACTTCTAAGCACCACTTTTAATGAAATAGAGGATGTGGTTTCTTTCCTCAACCTCACCTTTACAAGTCAGATCCTCCACAGTCATTCAAGGTATTCATAATTTCTTGTAAATAGAAAAGAGAAACAAACAAGAATTATAAAATCCTCTGATTACTCAGGTCTTTATACTTTCTCTCTCTCTCTCTCTGCTCTCTCTGTCTCCAGACCCAAAAATGCAGGGAAGTCAAGGCAAACAGCCAAGAGTTTCACACCCAGTGCTGAACTGGCATAGAGTCAAAGGTTGCTAGTTGCACTTGGATGCCAAAACATTATCACTGCTCTCACTACTAGCTGTTATACATCCTTTTATAAAGCTAGATACTTTGCAATCTTTGCCTCTTCTATAAGGTTTCATTCCTTGCTTTTCCAAGTTTTCCTTGAGCACTAATCTTGCTGCTGGTAAGAACACATCTTACATACTGAAATATTCCTCTTCAGTAGCAATTATTGATGGATGTCCCTCTTCTGCAACAGAAAGCAGATGCATCAAGTGTTGCATGCCCTGGGTATCTCAGCACTATCAGCCCAGTACTCTCCAAGCCTGCTCTTTGGTCCATATTTACCAGACAGTCACACCGAGTCAATCCCCAAAGCCCCACTGAGAGGCTGCCTCAGCCTAAGCTCCACAGGTGTGTTTGAAGGGGCACAGACTACCCTTTCTTGGAGCTCCTAAACACATCCCAACTTCTACTCACAAACTGAACATGTTAAGTGCAATACTGCTCTGTCAGTGTTACCCCAAGCCAACCCTCATCAACACTGTATGAATGCACTTAGTGACTAATCACCACAATCAAAATCAAGGCTGTACCAGCTGAGATCTATCCTTGATCCCTAGTCACAGCTAATGTCTACCCTTAGAAGGTACCATACTGGTACAGCAAGAGGTCTGACCTGTAACTTGCAAGCATATTTTTGGGACATAGGCTTTTATCTATCATGTACTCAGACACCACTATGCAACCAATAAATCACAAACTTCACTTTAGGCTCATAAATGCTACCACTGAATTCAGAGGAAGTATTCATGTGTTAAATGCTTTGCGATCTGTCACACAGGGGTATGAACTCCCAAATCTGCCTAAAGTCCCTTGTTTTATGAACACATATGTGTTCATCACCAAAGCCCCTGACAAAACGGCAGACTGACACCCTTACAATATGAGATATTACGGCACTTTGATCCAAGGCTCTGTTCTCTGGGAAAAGTACGGACTCCAATCACAGAAAACTTGATGCAGTATTATTTTTTCATGGATGTTCAAGTAGCAGAAACAACCAGTACAACTGAGCAGATGTCTTCTTGCACTAGGCAGAGTTAACGCCAGCATAGGGGGAAAACCACTGCAGTCTATGGGGAAGTATTTAATCTCTGTTCTCCTGTGCAATTCTCAGCAACACAGTAGAAGGAACACACACTACTATTAATGATTCACGTATTTATAACCCAATCCTCTTGACCTTTGTTAGCCAAAACACCTAAGTAAACCAATCTCTACACTTAAATTTCTTGTAGCTACTCTGAATGTGGCAAATGTTAAAAATAAAATTAGGACTGATAGATTATTTGTTTTGGTTTTTACAGTAACAAAAAGCAGGAATACAGATGAATGGTCAGATGAAGTTAAACAACAAGACAGGCAGTAACTGCTAAAAACAGAATGCAAAAAGCTGTTTTGCTTATGTTGCACACTTCAGTTTTACAATGATAACAAATTGCTTGTTTATCTCATCCAAGAAACTGTTTCCTCATTTCATGTTATAGCAAATAGCTGACTAGGTGAAAATGGTTGATCAGTAATTTTGAGGATTATAGTTAAATCATTGCACTCATTTCAAGGTAATGCTCATTAAAAAAAAAAATAATTACTTCTGTAGCAAATCTTTGGACAGAACACAGTATTTTGACTGTTTCCAGTTCTTAAGATGGCAGGCACATCCTAAAGGAATATTTAAAATATATACATAATCTTTTCAATTGCTACTGCTTTATCTACATCCTGAAATGAATAAAATCTGAAAGTAAATTTTATGCCCTTAAACAAGGGCAAGGTTCCTTTTCTGAGTATATCTCACTGAATCTGTGAAATATGTTAAGGTCCTGCAGCTTGTAGCTAGTGTTTTGTTTTAAGACGGACATTTAGGTTCCTATTCTGCAGTAACATGTAGCATAAGGATAATTCAGGAGCCTATTTGTGTCAGACTGGCAAGGGAAGGCCATACAAAGAAGCAAAGCCACTAGGAATAGTGCATCTCTTACTCTCAAGAACTCAATGCTTTGTTAGTGCCAGTGAAGAAATTCCTACCTACTCTTAGCATGCTCCTTTGCAGGCCAAAAGTAAATCAGGATCTGTAGGCACTGTGGATTCCTTAAGCTCCACCTATTATCTGTAGCTGCCAGATCAGAGCTTTTAACTGAGTAAACCAATTTATGCTTCTGTATTTGAGTCAAATACACTTGATTGGGCATAACTTGCTCACTAAAAAAAGATGCTTAATCAGCATAAATGCATGCTTTGTGCATAAGAGCCCAGCATTTCGCTGGACACAGACGAAACAAAACAGAGTTTTAGCTAGGGAAAATAGCTGTTGTCCAGATCACTAGCAATTTGGATGGTTGTTTCAGTGTGGACACATTAGGTACACCTGGAGCACCGTAAGGCAATAACTGCTGGATGACACTGGATCCATATGGCTAAAGAAAGAGTCAGAAAATTATTTGTTAGAGAGGTTTTAAATGGTAATGGAAGGATGCTTGTTATTCCACTCTGAAAAGTGTAACATAAAAACACCGAGTGTGGGAGCTTGCTCAGCAATTACTCAGAAGTAAAAGGATATCACCGTGATTTCCCATGTAGAGACATGATATAGATAAGTGTTTGTGTCCTTTCTAAGATTTTTCTTATGACAATTGTCATTGAAGCCAAATAAATTATACAAACAAACAAACAAACATGCCCCTCTCCCCCAACATTTTAAATAACCTAGCAAAGCTTATTTTGCTCTTCCAAAATCAATTTTTGTTATTCCCTATTGTGAACTCACTATTTCCTTGTTTGTCATGCTGAGGACTCACAAAGTAAAGAGGTTCTTAATTTCTGAAGTGAAATAATGCAGAATTTTAGCTAATTTACAAACAAACTTTGCAGCTTCCCTCAAGCCTGTTGCTCTAGGACACAAAGATCTAGTGTTCTTCACCTTCAGGATTTAGAAGGAGAAAAGAGAAGGAAGGAAAAACTCTCTTTAATTTTACCTGCATATTACTTGTGTATTTCCTTAAGTAGAAGGCAAACAATGTAATCTAAAGTGCTACAAAATCCTTTTCTTTAACTGTCTGGCAAAGATGAAGTTATAATACAGGTGATCCTTCATTTGACAAATAGATAAAACAAGGTTTGAGTTAAGGTTCTTAGCTAGCCTGAGTCTCGGTGATGTTTTCCAATCCATTCCTGCAATGCTGTTAATTCCTGCTTTGTAACCACAATGAACTGACTTCATTTGCAGCCTGGATTTCACCCACAGCTTGCTTGATCACTATTTTGGGTTTTATAAAACAAATTATAGAACAAATAAAAAGACAGATCTTTTTTAAGTGCACCAGTCTATAAAATTACTGCTCCAGGACACTTAAAGTTTTATTAGAAATGAGCAATGCAGGATCCTCCTTTGCCCAAAGTCACAGTTTCTGATTACACCCATCTCCCAGTCTTTCATTAGTATTTCTTTTTTGCAAAGCAAGCATAAACGTGCTCAGTTTGGCACAGGTACAAATGACCTAGGAATTGCAACCACAAACGTCCCATTACATAACTGCATATGCTTCCTATTTTAATCAGTGTGGTAAATGACTAGTTGTCTAAATGTGTAACTTAAAAACCTGATATGAAAACATGATAGAGACACCTTCACTTTTGAGAGGCCACTATCCTCCGCCTGAATATATCACGTTCAGTGCTATAGTTCTTGTCTCAATGACACACTACCTAGTTATCTGGTTCACTTTTTTGCTCTCTAAGAAATGTGCTGAGTTGTAACATTTGTGCCCTATTGTAGAAGTAAGAGAGGACAGAATTTGAGGCCCTCGGCTGTTTGACTTGTGCAGGTGCACAGATGTTCAGGTTGCCGCACTATAGGTATCATGTATCAATCCACAGCAAACTTTAGCTGTCTCCACACTCAAGTGTGTGATCCTTTTGGACTGGGAGGAGCTGACCTTACAGTGAAAGAATTAGATATTTCTAAAGAAAAAAAAAAAAAAGTCAAATTTCTCCACTTGTATTCTTTCATTTTCTTGGACAGATGATTCCAGGACAAAGAATTTCCCTCTATTCTCTGTGTAACACTGATAAAATAGAAAAGTCATGTTGAGGATTGTCATCCTGCATTACTCATCCTCTTGAGTTATGACAAACATCCTGAGTAGATGAGCACAAGGAGGAAATGCAAATCCATCCTTTGACATACACAGAAGATTAAGAATGATCAACAACTAGACACAATCTACAGAGACAAAGAAATACCTCTGAAAAGGAAAAGCACATATATATGGGGGAGAAAAATAAGTAATTTTATAAAGGTTCTCTCTCTAATTTGTAAACTTACCGTTATAAGAAATATTACTCATAGTCTCAGTTTTATTTCTATTGTTTGTCCAAGCCCAAAGTTACTTCAAGAAAGATGCTTTCCTTCTAGGAAGGAAACAGAAGCTTCTTGTTTTCACATTTTCTCTCAATTTTTGCAGTCTCTAGTATATTAAAAATGTGCAAATGCAAATTCACTTGTGAATGAAGGATTCTATATATCCTGTTTGTCACCTGAACCACATGCATATGGTGTCCAGACTTGCAGACTGCAGTAATGAAGATTACTATAATTTTTGCAGATATAGCCCTTCAATTTAAAGTCTTAACAAGCTAGTAATAATATCAACCCAGAAACACAAATTCTAACCTAGAAAAATGAGGAGAATATATACTATAAGCAACTAAATTCCAGGGGGAAAAAAAGCAGAAAAACTCATTGCAAGCTCTTTACAGCATTATTCTACAAAATTCTTTAATATCAACACCAATATTTTGCAGTATAATATAGGTACAATTTTTAAAGTCTGTGGAGGGGGGGTCTCT